>NC_091193.1:36515089-36553792 GCF_040958095.1 Procambarus clarkii
CATTTTGTCCGGTCGTGATGGTCAAGTGGATTAAGGCGTCTTGTACATACCAGTTGCGTTGCTTCTGGGAGTATGGGTTCGAGTCACTTCTGGGGTGTGAGTTTTCAGTTGCATATTGTCCTGGGGACCATTCAGGCTTGTTCGCATTTGTGTTCCTCACGTGTGCCCCAAAGAATGAGGTGATTTGGTAAAATGCTATGCCCAAGATTACTATCCGAGTGCCGGCGGTGGGGTGGTTCAAATAGCCTCGGCTATCACCTCATTTTGTCCGGTCGTGATGGTCAAGTGGATTAAGGCGTCTTGTACATACCAGTTGCGTTGCTTCTGGGAGTATGGGTTCGAGTCACTTCTGGGGTGTGAGTTTTCAGTTGCATATTGTCCTGGGGACCATTCAGGCTTGTTCGCATTTGTGTTCCTCACGTGTGCCCCAAAGAATGAGGTGATTTGGTAAAATGCTATGCCCAAGATTACTATCCGAGTGCCGGCGGTGGGGTGGTTCAAATAGCCTCGGCTATCACCTCATTTTGTCCGGTCGTGATGGTCAAGTGGATTAAGGCGTCTTGTACATACCAGTTGCGTTGCTTCTGGGAGTATGGGTTCGAGTCACTTCTGGGGTGTGAGTTTTCAGTTGCATATTGTCCTGGGGACCATTCAGGCTTGTTCGCATTTGTGTTCCTCACGTGTGCCCCAAAGAATGAGGTGATTTGGTAAAATGCTATGCCCAAGATTACTATCCGAGTGCCGGCGGTGGGGTGGTTCAAATAGCCTCGGCTATCACCTCATTTTGTCCGGTCGTGATGGTCAAGTGGATTAAGGCGTCTTGTACATACCAGTTGTGTTGCTTCTGGGAGTATGGGTTCGAGTCACTTCTGGGGTGTGAGTTTTCAGTTGCATATTGTCCTGGGGACCATTCAGGCTTGTTCGCATATATATATATATATATATATATATATATATATATATATATATATATATATTGGCAGCAGGTTTTCTTTCAAACATGTTTCATTGAATATGACCGCATATTCTGTATTTATTATTTTCTGGTGAAATTTGTAATCTGGAGATTACAAATTCTTGAGGCAATTCACATAAGAATAGAGCGACCTACCATGAACACCCAAATCACGGAACTATTTACTCTACCCACCATGAGAGTAAGGACAAGACAAGAACATATCGATGCCAACACAGAAGACAATGTCCAACATAACAGGCCAATTACACTGGATTAATCTTTGTGTTTAGATAGGAGATGCCTCGTATGCGCCAATAAGCCTTCTGCAGCCCCTATGTTTATCCCTTATGTATCCCCCCATGTTTTCACCTTCATTGTATTATCACCTGACCTAATGCGGGTATAAAATCAACTAGTATTGTAAGATCTGTTCACTTGAGAATGAACCATGGAGGTTCGAAACGTCGTGCAAATTATACAAATAAGTGTAATACACTCTATAGTAAATCACTTCTTTTCTTCACCTTAAAAGTACGAAAATGAGTTTTGGAGAACTCCTATTTCAATTAAGCCCTGATGCTAAGAAAATAGTTAGAGGGATAGAAGCCCTAAACCAGAAAATAATAAATACAGAATATGCGGTCATATTCAATGAAACATGTTTGAAAGAAAACCTGCTGCCAGTATACACCAATATAAACCCACATGACCCAGCAGTCCGCAATACAGAGTTTACCTATAGGTATAGGCAAGAGCTCATTCGGCATCAACTAAACAAGAAGAAGGAAGCCCTCCAAACCTTTATAGAGCAGGCGGAGCATCTGTTAAACAAATGGACCCAGTAAGACATCCCTATCCAACTCAAGCAAACCATCAACAGTGAACTATTTAACCTGAAACAACAACATAAAACTCTTGTAGAAACAAAGACACTCCGTAAGTTAACATCCCTAAACGGTGGACAGCTAAAAATCCCTCATCCTAAAGATGGCTACTTTAACCTGACTTCTTATGATCTTACCCAGGACCAACGAGACCTCTTAAATCTTGGTCTAAATTGTCAATTCTTATCTAAACCAAAGATGCATCAAAAACGCCTGGAAATCGAAATGCTTCTGGACGATATCCATAAGCTAGAAGACAACAAAAAAGTCATCACCACTGACACACTTCAAGCTGAACTACTTGCAGAAGCAGGGAAAAAACGAGGAACATATTCATCTACAATCTTAACCCCACGACTCAAAGAAGCAGCGAAACAACTAAAAAATCTGAAAGACGTAACAATAAGAAAAGCCGACAAAACAGCAGCATATGTATTGATTCCTACCCATGAATACATGAACAAAATTAGCGACATCCTAAGTGACGACTCCAAATTTCAACGAATCACGAGGAACCCCGTAGAAGACCTTAAGCGGAAAGTAAACAAAACAATTACAGCAATCAACGCAAAGAAAGGTAGTGTGCATTTCAATAAACTTCAAGGCGACTATGGCTTAGGATATGCCTACGGCAATGTTAAGACGCATAAACCAGGTAACCCACTACGCCCTATAATCAGCCAAATACCAACCCCAACTTATCACCTGGCAAAGAAACTCAATGAACTCCTAACTCCATACACTCCAAGTAAGTTTAGTCTACAATCATCAGCAGATTTCCTAGAATTGATCAAATCTCCCCAGCCCGATGGAATCATCGCTTCCCTGGACGTTGAATCCCTTTTTACCAACGTCCCAGTCGACACAACCATAGGAATGATACTGGACAGAGTATACAGAGACGAGAGCACCCCCAAATTAGACATACCTGAGCCACACTTGAAAAGTCTTCTCGAAGCATGTACAAAGGAAGCCCCTTTCATCAGTCCACAAGGAGACATGTATTTACAAATAGACGGAGTAGCAATGGGCTCCCCCTTAGGAGTTTTATTTGCTAATTTTTATATGGGAACCATCGAAGATAGGGTCTTCAGTAGCAGACAAAAACCAACTGTATACTGCCGTTATGTAGATGACATATTCGTAATAGTAAAAGACTCAGATGAACTAATTGACCTAAAAAGACACCTAGAGAGAGAGTCAGTACTCCGATTTACACATGAAAATAGTGAAAATAACAGTCTGCCATTCTTGGATGTACTAATAACAAAAACAGGAACCTCTTTAAGCACCAACGTATATACCAAGCCCACCAACACAGGATTATGCCTGAACGGTAGAAGTGAGTGCCCCCAAAGATACAAAGCCAGTGTTCTCAATGCTTATATTCGTCGAGCGCTTACCCACTGCTCTGAATGGAGCAACGTGAGTAGAGAGTTTGAAAGAGTAACTCAGGTATTGGTGAACAACGGATATAGCAACGCGGAAATAAACGCTGCCATAAGAAGACACTTGGACCGTTGGTATAATTCAGAACCTAGAACAGAAACCACAACACCCCCAATAAAATTATATTACAAATCAACCATGCACAGTGAACATATAAAAGAGGAAAGAATAATGAAAGAAATAATCCGTAAAGGAGTAAAAAGCACTACTCCTAACCAAAACATAAACCTGATAATATTCTACAAAACCAAGAAGACTTCCGAACTCCTTATCAAAAACAGCCCGAAGCCGACGGAGAACCCTCTACAGCAGTCAAGCGTTGTATACATGTACACTTGCCCCCACGAAGGATGTAACCTTCAATGTAAGTACATAGGTATGACGTCGACCAAGCTGACGAGGCGTTTGACATGCCATCTTCAATCTGGTGCCCCTAGGAATCACATGAGACAAGCCCATGACATTACTCTAACAAGAGAAATGTTGAACAAGAATACTTGCATAATAGACAAAACCCAAGATTCAAGAAGATTACAAATTCTTGAGGCAATTCACATAAGAATAGAGCGACCTACCATGAACACCCAAATCACGGAACTATTTACTCTACCCACCATGAGAGTAAGGACAAGACAAGAACATATCGATGCCAACACAGAAGACAATGTCGAACATAACAGGCCAATTACACTGGATTAATCTTTGTGTTTAGATAGGAGATGCCTCGTATGGGCCAATAAGCCTTCTGCAGCCCCTATGTTTATCCCTTATGTATCCCCCCATGTTTTCACCTTCATTGTATTATCACCTGACCTAATGCGGGTATAAAATCAACTAGTATTGTAAGATCTGTTCACTTGAGAATGAACCATGGAGGTTCGAAACGTCGTGCAAATTATACAAATAAGTGTAATACACTCTATAGTAAATCACTTCTTTTCTTCACCTTATAAGTACGAAAATGAGTTTTGGAGAACTCCTATTTCAATTAAGCCCTGATGCTAAGCAAATAGTTAGAGGGATAGAAGCCCTAAACCAGAAAATAATAAATACAGAATATGCGGTCATATTCAATGAAACATATATATATATATATACATATATATGTTATATATATATATATATATATATATATATGTTATATATATATATATATATATATATATATATATATATATATATATATATATATATATATATATATATATATATATATATATATGTCGTACCTATTAGGTTAGGTTAGGTTAGGTAGGGTTGGTTAGGTTCGGTCATATATCTACGTTAATTTTAACTCCAATAAAAAAAATTGACCTCAAACATAATGAAATGGGCAGCTTTATCATTTCATAAGAAAAAAATTTGAGAAAATATATTAATTCAGGAAAACTTGGCTTATTAGGCAAATCGGGCCTTGCAAAGTAGGCTGAGAAGTGCGTTCTGGCTACTAGGTACGACATATATATATATATGTCGTACCTAATAGCCAGAACGCACTTTTCAGCCTACTATTCAAGGCCCGATTTGCCTAATAAGCCAAGTTTTCATGAATTAATGTATTTTCGACTACCTAACCTAACTTTTTCTGCTACCTAACCTAACCTAACCTATAAAGATAGGTTAGGTTAGGTTAGGTAGGGTTGGTTAGGTTCGGTCATATATCTACGCTAATTTTAACTTCAATAAAAGAAAATTGACCTCATACATAATGAAATGGGTAGCTTTATCATTTCATAAGAAAAAAAATAGAGAAAATATATTAATTCATGAAAACTTGGCTTATTAGGCAAATCGGGCCTTGCATAGTAGGCTGAAAAGTGCGTTCTGGCTATTAGGTACGACATATATATATATATATATATATATATATATATATATATATATATATATATATATATATATATATAACAGTTAGGTAGGGGCTAGCGGGGAGGGAGGACGTGTGGAGGAGGCTCTGTTGTTTACTGAGCCATTACTTAGGGACATCCTGACTTCACCGTGCCTAGCCTTCACAGAGTGCCGTGTGAATGTCCTGGGAAGGTGCAGGAGTGGCGGAAGGTGCCTAGAGTGGACCATCTCAACCAAAACGGATAAAAACAGGTGGGTGTGCAGGGTATGGAATACAACGGCAGTGAGGGCCACGCTGGCGCCCTCTAGGCCTCCCACGGCTAAGGTGTGGGGGAGGAGGGGGTGTTGTTGTTTGGTCGGGCGAGGGGGGGTCACTCATGTGCCACCCAGTGTTTATAGAAATACGTTTGGGAAAGAAAAATGGAAATAAAAATCAGCAATCATGGTCAGAGCTAATAGAGCTCACAGTGTGTCGGATTACAAGTGTATGATTCATTCACCAATGTGCAGTAATATACAAGAAAATTATACCAGTGTTTAAGTGTCACCCAGACCCCCCTCAAGCTGATCGAGGCCCGGTCAACCCCCACCCCCTCCCCGCCCGCCGGCCTCGCCGCACCACAGTACCTCCTGCCATCCCACCACCCAGCCCACCCTGCGCCTGGGTGTCTCCCACCCACCTATTCACCGCCCTCACTGTGCTTGTTGCAGGGATGTGCTACCCTCCATGCACCCAGATATGGCACAGGTCACAGCAGGCATTCAGGTTCCTCCCAAAAGGGAGGGAGACACAAGTACTCATACGAGTGGTGAGTGTGAGGGACAGCTAGCCACCCCTCCTGCCACCACCCGTGTCCACCCCTGCCGCCACCACCCCTGTCATCCCTCCCACGCCGGCCGCCCGGGGGATGGAGGGGACTCCACCAACTAACCAGGAACCCCTCAGCCAAGAACAGGGTCCTGGGAACAGTGCACCCAGACGAGCAACCAGAGGACCCAGACCCAGAGGAACGTGTCGGGTGTGTGACGAATCACACAGCCTTAGAAACGATGGAACCCTACGTCAACACAACAACTGTAAGGGTTCATTGACGGTACCTGTAGAGAGAGAAGGCCCACAGGTCCCCCCCGGCACCCCCACACATCCCAGCAAACTTCATATCATCAGATGACCTCCTGGGGGCCATCAAAGCATCCACCACCAGAACTCTTCCCCACATTCCTAAAGCAGCGCGCCCATTTGCAGCAAGGAAATATACAGACCTTTTAAGGAAAGTAAATGAACGGTCTGTAAATCTTAATGCTGCAGCCACCATCAAAGCATGGCATAATTTGCTCCTGTTTGGCAATATTTGCTTAGGCGTACCTGCAAGAGGAGGCAATTAAGTCACTAGCCTCATCAGTCACTAGGGCAATAAATAATTTCCCCAGAGCTGACAACTTGATCCCCATCCCTCCTCAACGCAAAAACCGTCGTGGCAGACCCAAGAGTTCCAATGACATTTTTAAACTTGGAACACAAGTGACCAAAAAAATTGAAGAGGGCAACACAGTAGGGCCAATTAGGTTACTTACCAGCGAAGACACAATCGCCCCTAGAAATACCGCTACCGCCAACTCGCTGAGAGAGAAGCACCCTCCTAGAGTACCATGGGAACCCACTGCTCAGGACACAAATGTCACAGACATGGGACCTCTATTCCTCCAAGCGTCAGAGGTATACAAAGCCATCATGTCATTTCCGCCAGGCTCGGCAGGGGGATACACTGGAGTAAGACCTCAGCACCTCAAGGGGATGGTAAACCCAGTTCTCGGAGAAGTTGCCGAGACACTATTGTCAGAGGTCACGAAGTTTGTCAACGACTGCCTCTCTGGGTTGATCCCAGATACAATTAAACCCTTTTTCTTTGAAGCATCCCTTTGTGCCCTCAAGAAGAAAGATGGTGGAGTCAGACCCATTGCCGTGGGTAACACACTTCGGCGCCTTGTTGCTAGGGCAGCTGTCAGAAAAATTAGCATAGACGCTGCGACGATGCTTCGACCCCATCAACTAGGTTTTGGTGTCCCCCATGGCTGTGAAGCAGCAGCTCATGCAGCACGAGCCTATATAAAGCACCTCCCAGAAAATAAGGCATTAATTAAATTAGACTTTAAAAATGCCTTCAACCAGGTAAAAAGGGATGTGGTACTGGAAGCAGTTCGAACAAGCTTTCCTTCTCTACTCCCCTTCGTCTCAGCAGGGTACAGTAGGGAATCGACGCTGCTGTTTGGGGAACATGAAGTTGTTTCTGCAGAAGGTGTCCAGCAGGGAGACCCACTTGCCCCTTTTCTTTTTTGCATGGCTGTTAAAGAGGTCACAAGCAGGTTGACCAGCGAACTCAACATCTGGTTCCTGGACGATGGCACCCTGGCAGGGGCACAGGAGTCCCTGCTAGAAGATCTACAGCTGGTGAAATCTAAGGGAGAGGAGTTAGGACTCACCCTAAACCCATTAAAGTGTGAAATCATCTCATCTAGCCAACCAACCATAGATGCAGTGCGAACCATATTGCCAGGAGCCCAAGTGATCGCTCCCACCGACAGTGTGCTGCTAGGGGCACCTCTGGGCTCGAGCGCCATTGAGGTAGTCCTCGAAGAAAAGCTGAACGACCTGAGGAGGATGGAGGGAAGAATAGGGGCTTTGGACGCCCACGATGCTCTGTGCCTTCTCACAAGGTGCCTGGCTTTGCCCAGACTGGCCTATTTCCTAAGGTGTGCTCCCTCCTTCGACAGCCCAAAATTAACAGAATATGACACACTCCTAAGGTCAATAACCGTGAAAGTGTTAAACCTCTCCCTGCAAGATGACCAATGGGACCAAGCAACGCTCCCAGTTAGACTCGGGGGGATAGGTATTCGCAAGGCGACACAGTTAGCATTGCCGGCATTCTTATCCTCGACCAGTGCAACAGGTGAATTAGTTAAGGAAATACTACCGGAACACCTAAGAGACTTCATTGGGATTCATGATCCCAAATTCGCGGAAGGAGCCGGTCAGTGGGACACTCTTGTCAACTCTCATCCTCGACCGACTTTTCCAAATGACTGCAAACAGTCCAAATGGGATAGCCCCATAGTGGAGAACATCGCCACATCATTGCTGGAGGCAGCTTCCAGGAAGGACAAAGCGCGTCTTCTAGCTGTGCAAGCACCCCATGCCGGGGACTTCCTGTTGGCAGTCCCTAATTCCGCCTTGGGCACCCGCCTGGACCATCGGACCCTAAGTATTGGTGTTGCTCTGCGACTTGCCGCCCCTATCTCCACCGAGCACCGGTGTATTTGCGACCATGCACGGGCAGACCAATACGGCAGCCATGGTCTCATCTGTCGTAAGACACAGGGAAAGATTGCCAGACATGAAGCAGTCAATGACATCATCAAGAGAAGTTTGGCATATAACATATATATATGTTATATATATATATATATATATATATATATATATATATATATATATATATAACATATATATATTTATATATATATATATAAATATATATATATATATATATATATATATATATATATATATATATATATATATATATATATATATATATATATATATATAAATATATATATATATATATATATATATATATATATATATATATATATATATATATATAAATATATATATATATATATAAATATATATATATATATATATATATATATATATATATATATATATATATATATATATATACATATATATATATATATATATATATATATATATATATATATATATATATATATATATATATATATATATATATATAGATAGATAGATATTATTAAATATGACCGAAAAAGTAAGATTAATAATTCTAACACGAATTTTCTCAATCTTTCGTACATTTCTTTTCACTGTTGGAGGTTAATTAAAAATCAATTCTCCAAAATTCATTTTTATTTCTAGTCTGACGCGACACGAGCGCGTTTCGTAAAACTTATTACATTTTCAAAGACTTTAGTTTACAAATACACAACTGAATAGAACTTACGCATCTCCGATTTTATACCTACATTTTAGTGAGGTGGATGGGGTAAGGTGGCATTAATAGGGTATTAATTTCATCAACACAAGACAGAACAAGAGGTGGCATTAATAGGGTATTAATTTCATCAACACAAGACAGAACACGAAACAATGGGTATTGAATAGGAGTGTTTGTAGAAAGCCTATTGGTCCATATTTCTTGATGCTTCTATATTGGAGCGGAGTCTTGAGGTGGGTAGAATAAATAGTTGTGCATTAATTGACTGTTGATTGCTGGTGTTGACTTCTTGATGTGCAGTGCCTCGCAAATGTCAAGCCGCCTGCTATCGCTGTATCTATCGATGATTTCTGTGTTGTTTACTAGGATTTCTCTGGCGATGGTTTGGTTGTGGGAAGAGATTATATGTTCCTTAATGGAGCCCTGTTGCTTATGCATCGTTAAACGCCTAGAAAGAGATGTTGTTGTCTTGCCTATATACTGGGTTTTTTGGAGCTTACAGTCCCCAAGAGGGCATTTGAAGGCATAGACGACGTTAGTCTCTTTTAAAGCGTTCTGTTTTGTGTCTGGAGAGTTTCTCATGAGTAGGCTGGCCGTTTTTCTGGTTTTATAGTAAATCGTCAGTTGTATCCTCTGATTTCTGTCTGTAGGGATAACGTTTCTATTAACAATATCTTTCAGGACCCTTTCCTCCGTTTTATGAGCTGTGGAAAAGAAGTTTCTGTAAAATAGTCTAATAGGGGGTATAGGTGTTGTGATAGTTGTCTCTTCAGAGGTTGCATGGCGTTTCACTTTCCTTCTTATGATGTCTTCGACGAAACCATTGGAGAAGCCGTTGTTGACTAGGACCTGCCTTACCCTACAGAGTTCTTCGTCGACTTGCTTCCATTCTGAGCTGTGGCTGAGAGCACGGTCGATATATGCGTTAACAACACTCCTCTTGTACCTGTCTGGGCAGTCGCTGTTGGCATTTAGGCACATTCCTATGTTCGTTTCCTTAGTGTAGACTGCAGTGTGGAAACCTCCGCTCTTTTCCATGACTTAGAGTGCTTATACCTCACTAGGAGATCACCCTTGGCGCTTCTGGCTCTTGGAGAGGGGCTCAACGTCACACCTTTAAGGGATGCGACTCCAACACTTAGCCTCGTTGTCACGTGCACACACCCACTCGAGCCGCTGTGACTCCCCACTCTCTCCTTATGAGATATGATCTCCTCAATCCCCTATGACTTACTTGTATTACCTTCTACCCTGTCCACAGCAGTGGTTCTTGGTTCTTTCTCTCTCTCTCTTTCTTTACTACCTCCTGGGAAGCCTCACTAGGACAAGGGCAAACACCAGCAAATTGGGATACATTTACTGGACAAAGCACATACACGATACAAACACACATATAATAATAATGAATCCTATACTCTATAATATTATAATCAGGTTGCTCTCCAACACCATCAGAACTCTATCATCAGCTTATCAAGTGGTATCCTATCTCCTGGTTCACCACCTGATACTATCAACCTCAAGTTGATCAAGTCTACATGCACTGTTGCACCATCAGCAAGAGAATATATATATGTATCTATAAATGTGTACAAAGAAAATCAGCATGTGAATGCAATAACATATATCATTATAAACGTTCCTTGATACACAACAATGATCATTCGATCACTCTATCAGTCCTAAAACGCATACATCTGTAGGTAATCCAGCCTATGCCTGGAACTCTAAACTTCAGTATAAAACACTCCTTGACATAAGAATGCCAACAATCACTCACCTCTCACTGCGTCTTGCACGCTAATGACAACCAAACACTATCAACTCCCTACAAGTAATCCACCAGAACTTCCCTTCCACCTCTGGAAGTTCACTACCCTGATATCTTTAGGTTCTTCTGGGCTTAACTACCAGGATCCTCTGCAGCTCCTCCAGGCTGCTACCATGAAGTTTTCTTGAGGAACTACGGTGCTTCACCCTTCTGCTAGGGTCCTATACAGCTCTCTTGGCTGCTAACCATTAAGTTTCCTCGAGCAACTATGGTGCTTCACCACCTCTACAGAAGCACGTGACACTCCTCTTCACTGCTTCTCCTCACAGCTCGAGGTCCTCGCCTCCACTACCTTGGAGTCTCATCAACTACTTCATCTGTGCTGGCTTCGAAGTTCTCAGCAACGTCTTCCCCAAAGACAAACCTGCAACCCATCGACACTCCAATAAAAATGTTTCCCCTTTAACACATAAACAAAAATAATCACACAATATGTTTGCCTCAAACCTCTATCTGTCCTCTACATACAGTGAGAGTGGACTCCCCCGTTTTGGGCGGGTCCATACTCCACCTCGACCGGTGGGCCTCACTCACTCCGGGAGGGGCCTTCGCCGTCGGGAGCTCTCAGTCACCTGCCAGCGCTCAGAGGGGACGGACGTCGCTCCGTGTTCCTCCCTCTCCACTCTCTTATTTTAGGCTTTCTGCCTTATCAAAACATGTCTAACTTATAAATAAACATCGCTACTGTCGCTGGGCACACGACCAACTACACGCAATCACTATGAACTGGCTTAACTCGTGCTTACCACAGATTGTCTAGTGGAGGGCGCTCCTCCCTCTGACGAAGCTTGGTCAGGGCGCTGCCACGGCCCACAATAATGTCTCTGGGCAGCTTAATACTCTTCTCGTCGACCAGGACTTCAGACCACAACGTTCCCAGCTCGATTCTACAGCTGGCACGTCTACACACTTCTCTTCTCTTCGAGATATATCACTAGGGGTTCCCTTCTGACGGGAGCTCAACGGAGCGTGGCTTTCCCCCTGCGATGTCTGGCCTCAAGTGAGATCAAAGCCCTCCAGAAACGAGCCTCACGCCTCCAGCAAACTGTCCACATCTCCTAGCCAGTCATTTATCTGTTTTCTTCTTTACTGCCCATAATCTTAAATTGTTCATCATATCCAAGCAACTATTTTACATATGGGTTATCACCTCAATATTTGCTAAACCTTCTAATCAGGTTATGCTTGATGAATAACTCTCAAGGAGGGAGACTCGTTTCTCCTGCAGGCTGAGATCATAACACTCCCCTCCCCTTATTTTTGAGAGTTATTCCAGTGGCAAAGCTCGGGATAATACATCCGCCACCACACTGTCTTGCTCTTCAACCAATTGGTTCGACCGGTTAGTCTGTTTACATACTCCCTTAGGAGTCTACAACTAGTTCGTTGCTCCTTGCAACATCTGGCTCACAACTCGCCAGAAACATGATCTTCTCATAAACGATCTGACTTCTCTGACACCTTTTGGCTAGGCTGTCCTCCTTGGACGCCTGCACTCCATCGGTCCACTCTACTTATTGTTTCCACCCTCCGTTTTCTCGTCTTCCTCTCTTCACGTCCAGAGTCAGACATCTACTGTCTGTACCTCCTCTGTCGTCTTCACACTTCCATCTACTGCCATTATACTTTCGTCTCCTGTCATCATACTTCACTCCCTCGTCTTCACCGACGATTCTCCCTTTCGTCTCCTCATTTATCCGAGACCTCATTCTGTTTGACTTCCATCGAGTCCTCGGCTTTCTTCTATTCATCCACGCTTGCATCATCATCCTCTTCCCACACTTCTCACCTCTATACAACTCCATTTCTTCTCCTTCAACTCTTCTTCGTTCCCTAAAAGTTTCTTCGGGCACTGTACTACAACCAACAGCACTCGACTGTACATGTCGCTCTACCTCTCCTAGAGTGCTCGTAGCATCTCTTCACACATACTGTCTCTTCTCCTTTCATTTTCTCGGCTATCACTCTTCTTTACTATCTCTCCACGTTTTCAGTGAAACATGTCAACTCCTGACATCTCAAACAACTTAACTCCACTATCCATATGCCTCTGTGCTCGTGGACAACTTGACGCTCTACTCCCGTTCTCAGTCTGTCCACATCTTTCCTCATTCCTACTCAGCACAGTTGCATTCGCCTTCCGACTCTTAATATCAGCAGTCTGGGCTCTACTCAGGTCCACTCTCTTCACATGATTCTTCTTCGGCTGGGCCACCTTTACTTTTGACCTCACCGAGACTCCATTTTCCTGGGCTGGACCTTCATCAAACAGCCATGCTATATCTACGTCGATATCTTCTACCGGTTGAATCGACACTGTCTTATATCCTCCAGCGTCTCCCTCGTCGGCCACCTCTGCCTTCATCACTACCGAGACAGGGTTTTCAATGGCTTGGCGGTCTCCTGACTCATCTCCTCGGATGTCAGTCAGGTTCACACTCTCACGTGTCCCACCCATGCCGTGGCCATCTGGGCACTCCTCTGGCACAGTCTCCGCCATGACTCTTGTCAACACCTTTGTCCCGCACAAGTCATTTCCCAGGATCACTTGGACTCCTGGAATAGGTATGTCGGGGCACACTCCCAACATCACCTCTGCCGACACATATTCCGACCTTAGCTGGAAAGTACAAACGAGCATGTCAATCTCAGAAAATAACCCATATACTTTCATCTTCCTCCTGCCAGCTAACCGTCGATCATTCCCAATCAGGCTTCTCGCAATCAAGCTCTGATTAGTTCCGGTATCTCTTAAGATACCAACTTCTACCTCAGGTTGGACTCCTATACTGATCCAACCTTTACTCATGAACGGCCTATACCTCTCGTTCACTAAGTTCATCTTCTGTGGTTTGTCTCGGAACACATTAGTATATTTACTTCGGGGGTCACACATGGCCAGGGTCACAATTCTCTTGCCCTGCCTACAATCTCGCATCACGTGACCCAATCTGTTACAATTGTAACACCTCACCTGGGAGAAAGCTCTCCTATACGAACCAGAGTGGCTCTGACTTTGTCCACTCGCATGAGAGTTCCTCGGGCCAGGCACACTATTCGCACTCTGTGGGGCTTTACTGGACTCTTGATTTCCTGGATCACGAATAGTTTCTCGTTTAGCTCCTCCATCTTCACTTTCAGACGAAGTGCGCGACCTACTCGTCTGAGTTTTAGGGTACTTACTTTTATCTGCCCATTTATCAAAATTCTTCTCACCCCAGACTCTTCTAGGTCTCATATAATTTCTTCCTCCCCAGACTCCACTGGGTCTGCTATTACTGCGTCTCGCCTCGCTTCTTACTCTGTTCTCCCTTAAGCTCTTGTATGCTTCCGTAATCATATCCGCCCTATCTGCGGCATCTTTCACCTCCTTTATCCCTGCTTCTTGGATCTTGAACTTTGTTTCGGGATGCATCATCTCCAAGAACTTCTCCATGACCATCAGTTGCTTTAGGTCAGCGTAAGATCCAACTCCAGCAGCCTCAATCCATTTCTGGAATCGTCTTTCGAGATCTCTTGCTGTCTCAGCAAAAGTACACTCTCCAACCTTCACCATCTCTCTGAAGCGCTTCCTATAAGCTTCTTGGGTTAACTGAAACGAGCGCAATATGCTGCTCTTTACTGTGGCATAATCCTGGCACTCTTCTAGTGACAATTGGGTGTATGCCTCCCTGGCTGCACCAGTCAATCTTAACTGGACCAGCTGGGCCCATTCCTCCTGTGGCCGCTCCTTGATACTGGCTACTTTTCCAAAATGCTCGAAGAAGCTCTCTGCCTCTTCGGGAACAAACAAGGGAATGTCCTTCTCCCTAACCCTAACATCTGGTGAGTGTGATACCTGGGTGGTGCTCTCTGGCAACCTATGTTCAATCCTTTGCTCAGTCAAGGTTCTATTCGCTTCTATCTGCATTTGTTTTGTTCTCTCTTTTTCTTTTTCGACCTGGGCTTTTTCTTTTTCTTTCTCCTGTTCCAACTCCAGTTTATTCTGGTTTTCTCTTTTTCTTTCTCCACCTCTAGTCTTGCTTTCTCTACTTCCAGCCTGGTTTTCTCTTTTTCTACTTCCAGTCTGGTTTTTTCTTTTATCTGGAGTTCTAATTTCATCTTTTCCAGCTGGAACTGTCTCTCCTTGTCCTCTCGTTGTTGCTGCATCTGGAGCTCTAACTGGAATCTCTCCAAGCTCCTATTTCGGCTACTCCTGCTACTGCGTCTACTCTTACTGCTCCTACTCGATCCCTGGGATCTCACTTCATCCTGCCCATTGTCCTCCTTTCCACTTTCAGCTCCTTTCTGGGCTCCTTGTTCTGCCGCATCATTTTTGGCTCTTAACTGCCTCAGGATCTCATCCTTCATCCCAGCTACTTTAGATGCTTTCAACCTAATGCCACATTTTTCTGCTATTTGTTTCAATTGATCCCTCGTGCAACCTTCTAAGTCCTCAGGCGTGCTTGACTCCACAAACGCTTGCACCTTATCCATCTTTGTTCTGTGAGTCTTCCCAAAAGAGAGAATATACGCCTGTGGTCACACAGTTTATCTATTTCAGGAAGGGGTGTACAAATCCACTCTTGGACAGGGTGTGGGTGTGTCAGTTCACTCTCCCGGACACAGGCCCCCAATTTATTATAGTTTGTGGGTTGGTTGGTGTTGTCGTCGTTGATCCTTCTCTACGGACAACCCAACCCACAACTCGGTAGAGTGCTTATACCTCACTAGGAGATCACCCTCGGCGCTTTTGGCTCTTGGAGAGGGGCTCAACGTCACATGTTTAGGGGATGCGACTCCAACACTTAGCCTCGTTGTCACGTGCACACACCCACTCAAGCCGCTGTGACTCCCCACTCTCTCCTTATGAGATATGATCTCCTAAATCCCCTATGACTTACTAGTATTACCTTCTACCCTGTCCACAGCAGTGGTTCTTGGTTCTTTCTCTCTCTCTCTCTTTCTTTACTACTTCCTGAGAAGCCTCACTAGGACAAGGGCAAACACCAGCAAATTGGGATACATTGACTGGACAAAGCACATACACGATACATACACACATATAATCATAATGAATCCTATACTCTATAATATTACAATCGGGTTGCTCTCCAACACCATCAGAACTCTATCATCAGCTTATCAAGTGGTATCCTATCTCCTGATTCACCACCTGATACTATCAACCTCCTCAAGTTGATCAAGTCTACATACACTGTTGCACCATCAGCAAGAGAATATATATATGTATCTATAAATGTGTACAAAGAAAATCAGCATGTGAATGCAATAACATATATCATTATAAACGTTCCTTGATACACAACAATGATCAATCAATCACTCTATCAGCCCTAGAACGCATACATCTGTAGGTAATCCAGCCTACGCCTGGAACTCTAAACTTCAGTATTAAACACTCCTTGACATAAGAATGCCAACAATCACTCACCTCTCACTGCGTCTTGCACGCTAATGACAACCAAACACTATCAACTCCCTACAAGTAATCCACCAGAACTTCCCTTCCACCTCTGGAAGTTCACTACCCTGATATCTTTAGGTTCTTCTGGGCTTAACTACCAGGATCCTCTGCAGCTCCTCCAGGCTGCTACCATGAAGTTTTCTTCTAGGGGTCCTTCTGCTAGGGTCCTCCACAGCTCTCTTGGCTGTTACACCATGAAGTTTCCTCGAGCAACTATGGTGCTTCACCACCTCTACAGAAGCACGTGACACTTCTCTTCACTGCTTCTCCTCACAGCTCGAGGTTCTCGAATCCACTACCTTGGAGTCTCATCAACTACTTCATCTGTGCTGGCTTCGAAGTTCTCAGCAACTTCTTCCCCAAAGACAAACCTGCAACCCATCGACACTCCAATAAAAATGTTTCCCCTTTAACACATAAACAAAAATAATCACACAATATGTTTGCCTCAAACCTCTATCTGTCCTCTACATACAGTGAGAGTGGACTCCCCCGTTTTGGGCGGGTCCAGACTCCACCTAGACCGGTGGGCCTCACTCACTCCGGGAGGGGCCTTGCCGTCGAGCTCTCAGTCACCTGCCAGCGCTCAGAGGGGATGGACGTCGCTCCGTGTTCCTCCCTCTCCACTCTCTTATTTTAGGCTTTCTGCCTTATCAAAACATGTCTAACTTATAAATAAACATCGCTACTGTCGCTGGGCACATGACCAACTACAAGCAATCACTATGAACTGGCTTAACTCATGCTTACCACAGATTGTCTAGTCGAGGGCGCTCCTCCCTCTGACGAAGCTTGGTCAGGGCGCTGCCACGGCCCACAATAATGTCTCTGGGTGGCTTAATACTCTTCTCGTCGACCAGGACTTGAGACCACAACGTTCCCAGCTCGATTCTACAGCTGGCACGTCTACACACTTCTCTTCTCTTCGAGATATATTTCTAGAGGTTCCCTTCTGACGGGAGCTCAACGGAGCGCGGCTTTCCCCTGCGATGTCTGGCCTAGAGTGAGATCAAAGCCCTCCAGAAACGAGCCTCACGCCTCCAGCAAAATGTCCACATCTCCTATCCAGTCATTTATCTGTTTTCTTCTTCACTGCCCATAATCTTAAATTGTTCATCATATCCAAGCAACTATTTTACATATGGGTTATCACCTCAATATTTGCTAGACCTTCTAATCAGGTTAGGCTTGATGAATAACTCTCAAGGAGGGAGACTCGTTTCTCCTGCAGGCTGAGATCATAGCAATATATATATATATATATAATATATATATATATATATATATATATATATATATATACATATATATATATATATATATATATATATATATATATATATATATATATATATATATATATATATATATATTTATATATATATGACAATGTCAGACCACGGAGGAAAAATTTTGGCTTGGCTTATTTTCGTGATATACACACACATATATATATATATATATATATATATATATATATATATATATATATATATATATATATATATATATATATATATATATATATATATATGTCGTACCTAGTAGCCAGAACGCACTTTTTGGCCTACTATGCAAGGCCCGATTTGCCTAATAAGCCAAGTTTTCCTGAATTAATATATTTTCTCTATTTTTTTTCTTATGAAATGATAAAGCTACCCATTTTATTATGAATGAGGACAATTTTTTTTTATTGGAGTTAAAATTAACGTAGATATATGACCGAACCTAACCAACCCTACCTAACCTAACCTAACCTATCTTTAAAGGTTAGGTTAGGTTAGGTAGCCGAAAAAGTTAGGTTAGGTTAGGTTAGGTAGGTTAGGTAGTCGAAAAACAATTAATTCATGAAAACTTGGCTTATTAGGCAAATTGGGCCATGCATAGTAGGCTGAGAAGTGAGTTCTGGCTACTAGGTACGACATATATATATATATATATATATATATATATATATATATATATATATATATATATATATATATATATATATATATATATATATATATATATATATATATATATATATATATATATATATATATATATATATACATCCAAGAATGGCAGACTGTTATTTTCACTATTTTCATGTGTAAATCGGAGTACTGACTCTCTCTTTAGACGGTTTTTTAGATCAATTAGTTCATCTGAGTCTTTTACTATTACGAATATGTCATCTACATAACGGCAATATACAGTTGGTTTTTGTCTGCTACTGAAGACTCTGTCTTCGATGGTTCCCATATAAAAATTAGCAAATAAGACTCCTAAGGGGGAGCCCATTGCTACTCCGTCTATTTGTAGATACATGTCTCCTTGCGGACTGATGAAAGGGGCTTCCTTTGTACATGCTTCGAGAAGACTCTTCAAGTGTGGCTCGGGTATGTCTAATTTGGGGGTGCTCTCGTCTCTGTATACTCTGTCCAGTATCATTCCAATGGTTGTGTCGACTGAGACGTTAGTAAATAGTGATTCGACGTCCAGGGAAGCAATGATTCCATCGTGCTGAGTAGATTTGATTAATTCTAGGAAATCTGCTGATGATTGTAGACTATACTTACTTGGAGTGTATGGAGTTAGGAGTTCATTGAGTCTTTTTGCCAGGTGAACTGGCATTGTGAGAAAGTATTGAGAAAGATGTTACAATACGAAACGGAAAACAATAATTCAGGAACAGAGGTATTAGGACTGAGAGGTAGGAGACATCTCTACATGGAACATGCTGTAGAACACAAGCCTACGGGGAACCAGACGTAGGAAACATCTGTACATGGTAGATGTTGTAGAACACTAGCCAATGGGGAATCAGACGTAGGAAACATCTCTTATTATTGGTAGATGTTGTAGCAAGCCTATGGGGGTTACCTTGAGGTGGTTGACTTACCTTGAAGTGGTTGGTTTATCTTGAGGTAGTTTCGGGGCTTAGCGTCCTCGCGGCCCAGTCGTCGACCATGCCTCCTCCAGACGTAAGAAACCAGACGTAGGAAGCATCTCCACAAGGAAGATGTTGTAGAACACAAACCTACGGGGACCTAGAGGTAGTAGACATCTCCACAAGGAAGATGTTGTAAAACACAAATATTCAAGGAATAATATGAATAAGACATATGTGAAGGAGAAGTATTGAGAGGAAAAGCAAGTAGGAAATATTTAAGAGGTGAGAAACAATATTACGATGTTTCAAATGACGAAAATTAAGAAATGGTGACACGAGGTTTAATTAGGATATGTTGACATTATGTCTAATAACATTGTCTTCATGTGTTTTATCATAAAATTGTTTTCCTGTATTATCACATGTAATACTGTTTTCTCTGGTAACAGGGCCGCCCTCTCCTGAGTTAGCATGGAGGAACGTGATACAAGGAGGACACACCCAGCTCGCTCACCAGCTTCTGCAGAGAAACATAACAGGTACCCATAATATCTCTTGTAAGTTGCACCTTCAGTATTAAACTTGAGATTTTATATCCCGTCTTTCCCACTGACAGTCGTCAAATGGATTGACACCTGTCCAACATTTTTATCTCACAAATATATATTAACTTGGGATTGTTATGGTATATTGAAATTCAGATTTATGTGCATGTACTAGTAACTGCTGACTTATTTCTGTGTCATGCACATGTGTTGTGTAAATGTGTTTAGTGTGTAAACACATTTTACGGGCGAGGAGGAAGGAGGAGGAGGGCAAGGAGGAAGGAGAAGGAGGAGGGAGAAGAGGAAGGATGAGGATTAGGGTGATGAGGAAGGAAAAAGAGGAGGGCGAAGAGGAAGGAGGAGGAGGAGGGAAAGGAGAAGAAGAAGGGCGAGGAAGGAGGAGGAGGAGGAGGAAAGCGAGGAGGAAGGAGGAGGAGGAGGAGGGCGAGAAGGAAGGAAGGGGAGGAGGGCTAGGAGGAAGGAGGCTGAGGGCGAGGAGGAAGGAAGAGGACAAGGAGGAAGGAGGAGGAGCGAGGCAAGGAGGAAGGAGGAGGAGCAGGGCAAGGAGGAAAGAGGAAGGAGGAGGAGCAGGGCAAGGAGGAAAGAGGAAGGAGGAGGAGCAGGGAAAGGAGGAAGGACGAGGTGGAAGGAAAAGGAGGAGGAGGAGGGCAAGGAGGAGGAGGAGGGCAAGGAGGAAGGAGCAGGAGGGCGAGGAGGAGCAGGGCAAGGAGGAAGGAAGAGGTGGGCGAGGAAGAAGAAGGTGGAGCAAGGCAAGGAGGTGGAGGAGGGCTAGAATGAAGAGGGCGAGTAGGAAGCAGGAGGAGGATGGCGAAGAGGAAAGGAGGAGAAGGAGGGCGAGGAGGAAGGAGGAGGAACGCGAAGAGGAAGGAGGAGGGAGTAGGAGGGCGAGGACGAAGGAGGAGGAAAGAGGAGGAAGGAGAAGAGCGAAGAGGAAGGAAGATGATTAGGGCGAAGAGGAAGGAGCAGGAGGAGGGCAAGGTGGAAGGAGGAGGAAGAGGGCGAGGAGGAAGGAGGGGGAGGAGGGCAATAAGGAGGAGGATGAGGGCGAGGAGGAAGAAGGAGGAGGAGGAAGGAAGAGGAGAACGAGAAGAAAGGAAGAAGACGATGAGGAAGGAGGAGGAGAAGGGCAATGAGGAAGGAGGAGGAGAAGGACAATGAGGAATGAGGAGGAGGGCGAGGAGGAAGGAGGAGTAGGAGGAGGGCGAGGAGGAAGGAGGAGGGCGAGCAGGAAGAGCAAGGCAAGGAGGAAGGAGGAGGAGCAGGGGAACGAACAAGGAAAAAGAGCAGGGCAAGGAGGAAGGAGGAGGAACATGGCCAGGAGGAATGAGGAGGAGCAGGGAAAGGAGGAGGAGGGCGAGGAGGAAGGAAGAGGAGAACGAGAAGAAATAAAGAGGACGAAGAGGAAGGAGGAGGAGAAGGAGGAAGGCGAGGAGGAAGGAAGGAGGAGGGCGAGGAGGAAGGAAATAGGAGAAAAGGAGGGCGAGGAGGAAAGAAGGAGGAGGACGAGGAGGAGGAGGACGAAGAGGAAGGACGACGAGGAGGAAGGAAGGAGAAGGGCAAGGAGGAAGGAGGAGGAGGGCGAGGAGGAAGGAGGAAGAGCAGGGCAAGGAGGAAGGAGGAAGAGCAGGGCAAGGAGTAGGAGGAGGGCAAGAAGGAGGAGGAGGGCGAGGAGGAAGAGCAGGGCAAGGAGTAGGAGGAGGGCAAGAATGAGGAGGAGGGCGAGGAGGAAGGAAGAGAAGGAGGAGGAGGGCGAGGAGGAATAAAGGAGGAGGATGAGGAAGAGGAGGAGAAGGAGGTGGAGGAGGAGGAGGAAGGAAGGAGGAGGAGGAGGAGTATGGTGAGGAGGAAAGAAGAGGAGGAAGGAGAAGGAGGAGGGCAAAAAGAAGGAGGACGAGGAGGAAGGAGGAGGGCGAGGAGGATGGAGGAGGAAGAGGGCAAGGAGGATGGAGCAGGAGGTGGGCAAGGAGGAGGAGGAGGGCGAGGAGAAAGGAGGAGGGCGTGGAGGAAGGAGGAGGAGGAGGAAGAGGAGGGGAGCGAGGAGGAAGGAAGGAGGAAGAGGGGAAGTAGGAAGAAAGGAGGAGGAGGAGAAGGGCGAGTAGGAAGTAAGGAGGAGAAGGAGGAGGAGGAGGAGGGTGCGAAGGAAGGAGGAGGAGAAGTAGGAGGGCCAGGAGGAAGGATGGAGTTGGAGGAGGAGGGCGAGGAGGAAGGAAGGAGGAAGAGGAGGAGGAGGAGGCCGAGGAGGAAAGAATTAGGGGGAGGAGGACGGGGACGAAGAGGAGTGTGGGAACCGACCTGTGAGATTTATATTTTTTAATTTATATGAATTTATATAGAATTTATGTTTATGTTAATTTATATCTTTGATAGTAATTGGTATGATGTTAAGTGGCTGTATTTCTGCAATAATCTCACAAATCGATCCTTACACATTAGGGGGGAGGGAGGTTATATTAAATTTATATATATATATATATATATATATATATATATATATATATATATATATATATATATATATATATATATATATATATATATATGCAGCCAATCAAACTACAGTATTAACTACATATATTAGTAAATAAATTGGAGGTGCCTTATCTTATTGTACAGCAGGCTTAGTCCACCAGGTATACCAGGATGTAGACACCAAAATATCCTACATTGAGGCTAGCTTCCATCACCCTTGTAACTGATATACCAAGCTTGCTTCCTCTTCTTGACCTGTCAAAGGGCACTAGCTATGAAGCCGGAATCCTAATATATGACAGCTTTATCAGAGAAAACACTGTATAATAGATAAGATAAGGACAAAGGCTTAATTACCTTTATATTGAGGTTAGTTCGCATCCTAACCGGTTTGCCCAATATCTACTTAACATTATCTTTCCAGAAATGATTAGATAAACGGGTTTCGGTAGGACACTTCCCTTGCTTATGTTGACAGAGTGTTGATGATGGTAGAACACTTTGATCACGATAACAGGAGGAAGGAGGAGGAGGAGGGCGAGGAGGAAGGAGGAGGAGCAGGGCAAGGAGGAAAGAGGAGGAGCACGACGAGGAGGAAGGAGGAGGAGGGCGCTTAGGAAGGAGGAGGAGCAGGACAAGGGAGGCTATGAGGCGGAGTAGGGCAAGGAGGAGGAGGGCATCGAGGAAGGAGGGCGAGGAGGAGGAAGGATTGAGTAGGAGGAGGAGGAGAAGGGCATCGAGGAAGGAGGGCGAGGAGGAAGGAAGGAGGAGGAAGGATTGAGTAGCAGGAGGAGGAGGGCGAGGAGGAAGGAGGGCGAGGAGGAAAGAGGAGGAGGAAGGAGGAGAAGAAGGAGGAGGAGGAAGGAGGAGAAGGGCGAAGAGGAAGGAGGAGGAGGGCGAGTAGGAAGGAGGAGGAGGAGGGCGAGGAGGAAGGAGGAGGAGGAGGGCGAGGAGGAAGGAGGAGCGCATGGAGTGTGGGGAAATATGGCTCTAGTTTAATTCAAATAAATGTATAATTCTATACATGCAAAATAAAGATTAAATCTGAGATGGCTGGAATGACCAGAATGTGGTGTTAAATGAGAGAACCAGTGACTTATGGATCTCTATGATCATGTGTAATTAGTTATTATTCTATTCTGCAGTGACTGTAAATTCTATACATGCTAGAACCAGCTTCTCATGACACATTTTGTGGGTTTTTTTTATGAGGTTAGTCTACGTGAAACATATATTATATGATTATAATAATGATAATATGCATACACATAGATTAAATAAAATGTAATGCAAAAAATACTACTGCACGATAAAGATTAATAATAAATAATCAGTGCAATATAGTATGTATGATTCTTATACTGAGAGAGAACTATCTACAATAAGAACTAATTAAATCTCAGCTGTGACAGAGGAACGTAGTTGACGTCCAATCTCTACAACAGTCTGGAATCAATCCTGAGATAATGATCCTAAAAACACGTGACCGTAGTGGTCGCTGCGGTCTTGTGGGACATTTGGGGCTTGACTCTATTTATTTAAATATTAATGTAATGAAATTCTATTACGAAGGACCATCCGCTTTTATAGTAAAGAGGGAAACTAATAAAATATGATCATTAGAAAATTCCTAGATGAACCAGTAACTATGGATAAAATACTAGAGAATATGATCACTTATATAATTAATGGGCTGTATAATTTAACTGAATCAAAGCCTCAAACACCTACATTGGGGGGTTATTACTGGAACTTCATATATGTCCAGGAACTAGTGTGGTTCGTGCACCAGTTCATTATGCAATAATCTAATCCTATGACCAATTATAGAATCATTGTATTTGTCACCAATAAGAACATAGATTATGAACATGAGAAATTAATAATTATAATAAACACATGTTAATCCAGAAAACAGTGATCCGCAAAGATAATGTATTACAGATAATGTAATTTAAAGAATACGGAAAAGGGTCTTAGCTTGAAGACGTTTTCCAAGACATCGATTATGTCTCATCCTTGGAATCTCCTGAACTCGTCATGGAACACTGGGAGATGATTAACACGGGAAATGACAGCTCGGGGAATTCTTCTCACACGCTGCAAATCAAATATATTCAGTAGCAACATATTAAGCTGCTAAACATCTATGTTCAAGAAAATTAAATTAGAGAATGGAGACAGATAATAACCTGTGGTTTTTTATAGTCGCTCTGCGTGACGACAAGCTACCCAGCTATATCCTATCCTAAATGATGCATCAAACAGGAATAAGGGTACTTAGCTAATAGGGCACTGTGTAAGTTAAAGCTTGCCGAAGTTCGCGTCCTAGGTTCAGGCGTCGTAGTAACGAACACGTGGTGTCGAGCCTAGCCTAGATGTTGACGCGCTTCTCTGGCCGGTCACGTTGTGCCACACGGAACAAATTAACAGGTTCCTGGCTGAATGTCAAGTTAATTCTCTTGACAATTCAACACGGCGTATAAAGTGACACTGACACCAGCTAAGTTGTTGTCTGCAACTGTTCTTCACACCTCACAGTGGCGACTTTCGTCTTCCGCTCTTGGTGGCGTCCACCCCGGTGGCTTGGGTAATGGCGTCTCTCTCCCCGCTCCGCGTCCCGCATTTGCTACACAAATTATTAACTACGAATAATATCATCTCTCGCAGTTGTGATTGAGATGTTCGGATAAGGACGGGTTTATTATTCAGAGGAGTTAAATATTATTATTCGCCCGTTTTACGATGGTAAACAAGCAATGGAGAGGAATTAAAGTCTCTCCAGGGCATTCACGCGTGACGTTAAATTTATTACCAGATAACAGTTATAACTATAAACGCTCTATTTGGCATTAGTTGGGGATCAGTTTATCTGTAAATAATTATCACACAGAACACCGTTGTTTTATGGAAAATCAAACTCAATTCTCAGACACACTGGATATAGTTGTGTTTATTATAATGAAATTTGATGCAATACTGGCATCTGGTGATGTAAGAATTGTAGCCTTATTGTACAGATGTAATTATTAGTACATGTGAACTCTACGTTTGGTTAATTTTAATTACTACAATGATTAGTAGATTTAGTAATAATTAATAATAATACAACAGTGTTGGAAATTTCCAACAGGTCTCGCCTACACTGGTACTCCAGCTGAAATGCATATATTATGTAAATTCCACTCCAAACCCAGAATCATTCTATATTAGTAAATTCTAAATGGATCCGGGGACTAGCCGTACACTTACGTAGGTTTTGGTGTCGCCAAACATCGTAACGAACAGGGAGGTTACCTAATTCTATATTAAAGGCTTCTAAAAACAATTAAGGATACTTATCTTCCCTGCCGAACATGGTGTCCGTAAGATTGAAGTTGCCGGATCAGTCTGGAGTCTGTAGATGGCCAGATGATCCTAAATTATGACTAATCTTGATAAGCAGACTTCAGAACACCTATACAACGACGGTTATCTCGTGTGTCTCTCTTGCCAGTATGGCGAATTCTCTCCCTTCCTACTCGAAAGTCGCGCATGTGCATAGCTCCCAGTAGGGGTTCCGAGCATAAATTATATGGTAGGAAATGCGTTGTGACAAATATTTACGTCACAATAAAGGTATTATGTGGCGACTCCTCTTTTCTCGTGATGTAATCAATTAATTTAGACGATATTAAATGAACGAGAAAAGGTCTGGAGTGGAGATACAATTTATCATTATATTCACTGACACAGCAAATCGTGGCCGCATAAATTAATTCCCGTAAACAATGATAAATTTATTAACGAAAAGTGAATCAATTAATAAATGCTTATCCTTATTAAAAGACAAAATAAGGCTAGATTGTACTGGATATGTTAATATGAAGTGTTTCCGGTGGCTAGCTGACTGACGTAACATTTCCACGATACTAAGGAAAATTATATGACGCTCCACATCCTAATGCAATGAATTCTGTGATGCTAAACTACGGATTAGTAGTGTTAGTTAATTATTACACTTAGTACAGGAAATACATCCCATTGTACTAAGGATTATTAAATGATTAAGAAGCCTAATACAGGAAATACATCCTATTGTAGTAAGGATGCGAAATAATTGTTGGAAATTTACAACAAGGAAGAAGGAGGAGGAGGGTGAGGAGGAAGGAGGAGGAGAAGGGTGAAGAGGAAGGAGGAGCAGGGCAAGGAGGAAGGAGGAAGAACAGGGCAAGAAAGAAGGAGAAGGAACAGGGCCCGGAGGAAGGAGGAGGAGCAGGGCCAGGAGGAAGGAGGAGGAACAGGGCAAGGAGGATGAAGAGAATACTATTCTCTTCATACTATTTTATATATACTATTCTCTTCATATACTATTCACAAGTAGGAAGGAGGAGGAAATGGGCGAGAAGGACGAGGAGCAGGGCAAGGTGGAGGAGGAGGGCAAGGAGGAAGGAGAAGGAGGAGGAGGGCGAGAAGGAAGGAAGGAGGAGGAGGGAAAGGAGGAAGGAAGGAAGGAGGAGGAAAAGGGCGAGAAGGAAGGAAGGAGGAGGGTGAAGCAGAAGGAGGAAGAGGAAGAGGGCGAAGCGGAAGGAGGAGGAGGAAGGAGTGTAACAACTGAAGTTGTTTTAAAATAAGTAATTGTAGGGGATGCAGTGGTATACGCCCTTGTACAAGAATTGGAATCAGGCGGTAGTTGACCTGACTCGGGAACCATGGAGTATCTCTCCTGGGATTAGCTGTTAGGATTACAAAAGCCTCTGTCTTAAGCAACGTATAATGAATTATTTTACAAAATTCAGAAATTTAGAGAAATTCAGGTCTTCATTCATATTGTATATGTGAGATTTTTCTCTACGCCTACCTCCCTTGGGAGGTGGACTACAAGTTTAAAGTCTGCTCACGGCAGTTAAGCATGAGTCCAGTAGAAAAAGGAAAAGCGGGAGCAAACCGCCAGGCCTCCACCACCAAGGGTGAAAACCTGTCCACAATAGGCTGCTGGCTCCTCCTAGTTAAACAGGACGTTAAAACTAATAAAGGATAACCGACGGGTTCTCACAATCAAATATTTATATTTGATGTGGCGCTATGAATTGGAATTTGAATTCCCAAGAACAGCTGCCTTATCAAGATCACATCAACATTTAATAATAATATGCAGAAATATGGTGGAATAATATGGTTGAAGGGTTGACATCAAAGACTGTTTTCTATAACATAACAATTTATTAATAACAAGAGACTAACTACTACATTACCGAGTTTACATTACGTTAATGTCAATCCAGTGGCACGATAACAAACAGCTACATAGCAACCCTTGTTGTGAGGCTGCATACTGAACTAACCTGAACACAGGTGTGCCCACTGATGACGCAATATTGCAAAACAAAGAAAAATATCAGACTAAGTTACACCACAGCGAATGGTTACGTTATTGTACATCAAGTGGCATTTGCAACACAGCTATTCAACAGCCCCTCGAGAAGTGACAGCAGGCTCCATCTTGCTGACACTTCGGGCTGACAACATGAATTAACTGAACAAATGAAGGATCCACTGAAACAAAGACACAAGCAGGCAATCAATAGTGTCTCGGTTTCCCCTGACAGCTACTATAATCACAAACTTAGGGGTCCTCCCGCCCCCCAGGAGAGACCCACGTAACTAGGCAGGAGTCCAACAGTGACTCCGCCCTATCACAACCCCGTGTGAACACTCTTTGCAACTCCCAACAAGAAGTTGCCCTGTGGTAACCCGATACACAGACAGGCAAGGCGGGATTCTGGGACACAGCTCCACAGATCCCTAGATGACTCTACTCTCGTCACCAGACGACAACCAAAAGAAATTGCCTGAAGTGATTAATTACGTTAATTGACTGATCGCAGCAGTCAGCAACAAAGTACTACGGTAATCACAAACAATGTTCAAATACTCTGTGTAAACAACAACATCAACACCTGGTGAATTCACTAAGTGGCGATTACTAATTATCTTTAATTAGCTACAAGTGCTTAATCACTCTGTCCGCAGACAGAGCTGATCAGTCCAACGAATTACGGAAGCTTAATTACAGCGCAATTGACTCCGATCATAACAGACCGTCAACCCCTTACGTTAATCACTCAATTAACGACAGCTCGTTAAATCGTTAACACTACGTTAGTCTTCACTTGACAATTCCTCCACTGCGTGAACTTCACTATGACTTGCCTTTACACGTCCCTACGTTAATCATTAACACTTGTCTCTCTCTTGTTAACAATAACTCAACATATTACACAACACTTGACTCCTTGCAAGTATTCAGTGAGTAATTCTCAATTAAGGTCAAACGGACCACTAATTACATCCCCATTGAGTTACGTTAACTAAGCCTACCCTAACTTGGTAGCTTCTCCACAGTCTGTCAAAAAAATTATTAGTGAGTGTTAATTACCCTAATTAAGCCACTAATTACTTGAGTCATTAATTAACTGTCACCAGGACCGATAATTAATCATCCATAAATACGTCTCACTCCGCACTGTCTAAGCAGGTCTCATCAAACACTGTGAATTCACGGGAAAGGAGTTAATTACCCTAATTAACAAGACGTGTCAATAATCCACTGTCCTCAGACAGTATATGATTAATACAACGATTTATGCTAGCTCCATGACCTCGCTTTACCGAGTCACCGGAGCTCTCCAATGTTAATTACTCCACTAATTAACATGAGCCACTAATTGCTATACCCCTGAAAGGTAATTAGTCTCGAGCATATTAAGTTAACACAAGTACTGACAGACTCTGACAGATCCTCTCCCACTACGTGAATTCATGATGAGAAGGCTAATTACATAATTAGCTAGAGTGGTCAATTAATTGTCACATGGACAATTAATTGCTCCCGAGACGTATCTCATTCTCGCTCAACACTGTTCTTTCTTAACAGCCCCCACTCACTCCACAATACTAAGTGTGCACCCCTTATCCAGTTAATTACCCCTTAAATAACTCACTGAATCCTTAAGTCCTCAACATAACTTAAAGGAACAAAGTAACCCCAGTGTTACATAGGTCACACTACAATGGCATGCAACATCATAACAGCACTGCCCACATATGGTTGCGGCTACTGCAACTCGCTAATTACTGTGCCCACACAATAATGACCCACGGTTGTGCAACACACAAAAGTATACTAATATTACTGCCTCTCCCCCTCTTTTACTTCTTGAACCCGATTGCAAAGGAATACTGTGAACACACACATACCTCAGCCAGGCAATTAACCCATCAATTGCTTGCTCTCAATAAGTACTGTGAATTCCCCTGGATAATCCTAGAGGTCCCTTAAACCCTCAACACAGTTCCTGGGGCAATAATATTGTATAAACTGAAACAATACTGCGCAAACCTGCAACACAATGATGCCGTCAGCATACCCCACATGCTAATGACATCATTAGGCAATCAGTCAGCAATCACACCTACTGACTTACCACACAACACAGTACATAAACATGCAAATGAACACATAGAAATGGCATTCACATAATCAATGAAAATTATATCACCAAGTAATGTGTAACTATCTACACAGACTTCAGGGGTCCCCACTGACATCCCTGCCTACCTCTAATGATTATAATTTTACGGTACTCTATGACATTAATCCAGCCTGAACGATTATATAGAATCGACAGGCTGGATCACTTATATGGTAAATCTCTACACTGACTGGTTACATACTTTAGTCAGTCTACACACTTATATAAATATATATATATATAACTACTTGTGTGGTACCGTGTACAACATCCATCTCCAGGTACATCCCAACCAGTCACCTGGACGACAGTACAGACAGCTGTCTCTCAGCTGCTTCCTCACTGTAACAACTTTTATTGTACTCACGGCTCCTTAAATCCTCAACAATCCTTTCCCTGGTCACTACCTCTCTGGCTGTAAACACCTAGCTTGCTCCTCGTGTGAGGTGTGGCCCTAGAATGTCCAGGGAAAGTGGCCATAACATGTGGCCACCTCGTGGCCCTAGGCTGTCCCGGGAAAGTGGCCAAGGCATGTGGCCACAGCGCCCCTCCCGAGCTGAGAGAGGGGGGTTGGGTGGCCTGGGGTGGCCGGCGTGCGGGTGGCATGGGTGGGTGGCCTGGGGTAGCGCATGACGTCATAGCACCCCACCAGCTGAGCTGGCGGCCGGGGGTGGGGTGGTTTGGCCGGGCGGGTGGCCTGGGTGGGTGGCCTCCACCCGCGGGCGGGCGCGCACATGGGTGCCGCCCACAGGAGTACCCACACGGCTGGGGAATCACAACCTCATCAGACTAGAGCCTGCCTGGCTCAACACTGTGGTGACAATGGCCGGCGGCGTCCCCATACTGACGCAGCCTGGCGGAATGCAAAGTCCAACATGGGCCTGTAATATCACATACACTGCACTGCTCTGCCAGCCTTCCTCATGCGTTCACACAGTCAACTGTCTCTTAGCTTTTTACTGTTTCTTCCGTAAATCCCTGGCCCCAATTCACTTAATTGGGCCTTGACACAACCCCTGATGGCAGGAGTGCTACCAATCGAGTAATTTGGACGACAGAAACGATTAACAGGGGGTGGAGGTGGCTGGCGTGCCACCCCCACCAAAAACTCCTTCCTTTCCTGGCCGCCCAATTCAAACTAAACTCTGGCGGGCGGGAAAACTCCAGATGCCCATACCTCCTTACTACCATGCCTAGACCAATCAGCTTGAAGCCGGCACGGCTCCTCGTGGTGCCGGGTCCAATCACCTCTCTCCATCACCCTCGGGCGTCCTGTGACGTCACAAGGAGGGGGAAGCCTAAAAAGACAGTGGCGTACTGTCTCACATGGTGGGGGGGGGGGGAGAGGCAGCATTCACCCCACTCACCCCCCACCTCTAACGGTCTTAGTCCAAGTAACTCACATCCTACTTCACAGAAACAGGAAAATCTCTGTAATTCTCTCTACAGAGCAATCACAGACTTCTAACTACTCACAGATGATAGTTCGTAACATGAGCTTTCATTCAACACCCAACAAGCATATGTTATTTTGAAAGCTTCAGTTTCTAGAGTGCCTAGCCTAATCTAGTAACTAGGAAAAACTAGCTGAGGGATCTAGATCCCTCACAGTATACAATAGTATTCCTGTTCCAGTATCAAGAATATTCTCAATAGTCAGAATACTGAATAAGTCACCTTCAGTGACATCACTAGTTAGGACTAGCCTCTGACACGGATTAATTTTGGCGACCCTGGTCAAGGGTCACCAAAGCCTTCCACAGTTAGTAATTCTCAAAGGTCAAATAGCCATATTGTAATTGGAAATAGCTTTTCCCTAAGATGCCTGTGCAATTACCTTCAGTTTAAAAGAGTTCAACCAAATAATTAGCTTGTTATTTGTATTTTATTATTTCCATTTTTGAATATGTCCATGTCCTGGTCACGTGGTCTCCAGGAGTCTGAAGTTTTAGTTGGGCCGCAAGCCTAACAAAGGTTAAGTTTATTTATCCCTTTTGTTGCTATAATTCTCACACTTAATGTAGATTCTTCCCCTTTTCCACGTAATTTGGGGATCAAGTCCCAAGGTTGTAATGATCGATTAATTGGTCCAGACCCCAACTGATTGACGCTTCAGGTTAATGGTCTGGTGGTGGCGGCGTAAAGGGATCCCTTGAGTTTGCTAGAAAACCTGGTACGACGTCACGTGTCTGTAGAAGCTTAGCCGATCAAATGGCTAAGACCACGTGGCGTGGGACTCTGCTTTAGAGTATACTCTGGGGTCCTTTGGAATTCGGTTAAATTTCAGTAAGCATCTTCACGGGCAGGGTGGTGGACAGAGTAGAACCAATACAGTCCCGTGTTACAATGGTAGGCAGCGGTGTTTCAATAATTTCTTTAAAATTATTGAAGCCTCACGCGTCTTTCCGTTAGGTCATGCTGCATGGTCAGAGTTCAGCCGGGGGCCACGCGCTAAGTTCGCAGGAAGCATATGTAGTGTGATTTGCATAGAGTAGGCGATTCTATAGCCTCGTGGAGTGCTGGTAGTTTTAAGTTAGGCTGTTAAGTTAGGCAGTTAAGTTGAGGACCGCCTACATTGAGTGGACAAAGTATATTACTCGACCTCCTCCAATTAATGTAAGGGTGTCATGTGGATGCCACATACGACAGCAGTTCTGGGTTGAACTGTCAGGGGCAGTATTTTCTGTGGGACGCCACGAGGGTACTGTAAGGGTCTGCGGGCGGGCAAGTGCGGGCGACCCTAAAGCTAGGTGTTACGGTTAATTCATGAAGATGGTCCCGGCTATTCAGGGATGAGTGAATAACGAGGTTGGCAACCGAATAGATGACTAGTGATCGCACGGTAGTCATTGTCGATTCGGATCTAGTCATAGCGATTCTCGTGCATGCGGCTTTCTGTACGGGGTTGATCCAGTGGTCAGGGTCACTAGGATTCGGACAATTGGTTAATGGGTAGGGAAAAGCTATAGGTTAAATCGAGTTCCTTAAATTATATATGAAGTTCCTCTTAATATTTTTAAGTTTTCCCCCTAAGTATATTTGTGTGTTCCTAGGATAGATAGCTAGAACTAAGATTTTCGTCGTGTGGTGCTGCGGTTTTGCTTACACGTGGTCGTGGTGCGGTACATAAGCTGTGTGCGAATTTTTTCTAAGTCCACTGGGCTGCAATTTCTGGTTAATTGCGGAAAATTCGAATCGTGTGTGTAATCAATGCAGGTTCGTTCAGTGTTGTTCAGTACACTTCGCCGGTTAGGAGAAATATTTGCTTTTTTTTATCGATTTTAACGCGTTTTTCCCCGTTTTGGGAGATAGAATTTTTAAGAGTCCAGTTTGGTTGCAAACCTCAGATTTTGGCAGAAATTTGGATTAGCGTGACAAATGCATGTCCCATGTGTTAGTTTTCTTCTTTACTGCGGGCTATTAACGTTATCCTAGTTTAAAAGTTATAAATTAAAAATTGTAATTTAAAGCGTTTAAGCGAATTTGGCATGAGAGTCTGTATTTTTTTTGCGGGTTGACTCGACACAGAGTTCAGTGCTAACTTTTTTAAATTATTCCAGCACCATCTCGCCCAAGCGCATAGCCAGTTGTTTCTCGAATATAGCCATTCAATTAACGTAACTAAATTTATTTATCGTAAAATATATTATTTGATTTTTTTATGGTAATCCCTTTCTGTCTTAGTATTCAGTAGAGTAAAGTCTATCTTTCATCTCTTTAATGCCGAATAAGGGTCACCTGTAACGAGTGCAAAGAATTTCATTCATTTCGCCTGGGGTCTGGGGTGACAAAGACACCTGTCAGCGCCTTGTCTAAACAACGCGTTGATGTATGGCGGTTCGCTGGATAGAAACTTTTTTTAACTTAGTTTCGAAATATATAAGAACAAACAGAGAACTGGTGTATGAATGTTTTTCTTTGTTTGTTGATTGTTATGGGGTTGTGAGGTGCATTGATTTGCCACATGGGACAGGAGACGAGTCTCAGTGTGGGGGAATATAGTAAACATACACGTTTTCCATGGATGCACAAGCAACTCCACGCTCCCAACCCCACCCCCCACAACCCCAACCCCTCCCGACATGTCCACCCCACGCAACTCCATGTCCACCTTACCCCCAGGCCGCCCCATGTCCATCCTACCCCCAGGCCGCCCCATGTCCATCCTACCCCCAGGCTGCCCCAGGTCCATCCTACCCCCAGACCGCCCCATGTCCATCCTACCCCCAGGCTGCCCCAGGTCCATCCTAACCCCAGGCCGCCCCATGTCCATCCTACCCTCAGGCTGCCCCAGGTCCATCCTACCCCCAGGCAGCCCCAGGTCCATCCTACCCCCAGGCTGCCTCAGGTCCATCCTACCCACAGGCTGCCCCATGTCCATCCTACCCCCAGGCCGCCCCATGTCCATCCTACCCCCAGGCCGCCCCATGTCCACCTTATCCCCAGGCCGCCCCATATCCACCTTACCCCCAGGCTGCCCCATGTTCATCCTACCCCCAGGCCGCCCCATGTCCATCCTACCCAAAGGCCGCCCCATGTCCATCCTACCCCCAGGCCGCCCCATGTCCATCCTACCCCCAGGCTTCCCCATGTCCATCCTACGCCCAGGCCGCCCCATGTCCACCTTACCCCCAAACTGCCCCATGTCAACCTTACCCACAGGCCGCCCCATGTCCATCCTACCCCCAGGCTGCCCCATGTCCACCTTACCCCCAGGCCGCCCCATGTCCATCCTACCCCCAGACTGCCCCAGGTCCATCCTACCCCCAAGCTGCCCCAGGTCCATCCTACCCACAGGCTGCCCCATGTCCATCCTACCCCCAGGCCGCCCCATGTCCATCCTACCCCCAGGCCGCCCCATGTCCACCTTATCCTCAGGCCGCCCCATGTCCATCCTACCCCCAGGCTGCCCCATGTCCACCTTACCCCCAGGCCGCCCCATGTTCATCCTACCCCAAGGCCGCCCCATGTCCATCCTACCCCCAGGCCGCCCCATGTCCATCCTACCCCCAGGCCGCCCCATGTCCATCCTACCCCCAGGCCGCCCCATGTCCACTTTACCCCCAGGCCGCCCCATGTCCACCTTACCCCCAAACTGCCCCATGTCCACCTTACCCGCAGGCCGCCCCATGTCCATCCTACCCCCCAGGCCGCCCCATGCCCACCTTACCCCCAGGCTGCCCCATGTCCACCTTACCCCCGGCCACCCCATGTCCATCCTACCCCCAGGCCACCCCATGTCCATCCTACCCCCAGGCCGCCACATGTCCACCTTACCCCCAGGCCGCCCCATGTCCACCTTACCCCCAGGCCGCCCCATGTCCACCTTACCCCCAAACTGCCCCATGTCCACCTTACCCGCAGGCCGCTCCATGTCCATCCTACCCCCAGGCCGCCCCATGCCCACCTTACCCCCAGGCTGCCCCATGTCCACCTTACCCCCGGCCACCCCATGTCCATCCTACCCCAGGCCACCCCATGTCCATCCTACCCCCAGGCCGCCACATGTCCACCTTACCCCCAGGCCGCCCCATGTCCACCTAACCCCCAGGCTGCCCCATGTCCATCCTACCCCCAGGCCGCCCCATGTCCACCTTACCCCCAGGCCGCCCCATGTCCACCTTACCCCCAGGCTGCCCCATGTCCACCTTACCCCCAGGCCGCCCCATGTCCACCTTACCCCCAGGCCGCCCCATGTCCACCTTACCCCCAGGGCGCCCCATGTCCACCTTACCCCCAGGCCGCCCCATGTTCATCCTACCCCCAGGCCGCCCCATGACCACCTTACCCCCAGGCCGCCCCATGTCCATCCTACCCCCCAGGCCGCCCCATGTCCACCAAACCCCCAGGCCGCCCCATGTCCACCTTACCCCCAGGCCGCCCCATGTCCACCTTACCCCCAGGCCGACCCATGTCCACCTTACCCCCAGGCCGCCCCATGTCCACCTCACCCCCAGGCCGCCCCATGTCCACCTTACCCCCAGGCCGCCCCATGTCCATCCTACCCCCAGGCCGCCCCATGTCCACCTTACCCCCAGGCCGCCCCATGTCCATCCTACCCCCAGGCCGCCCCATGTCCACCTTACCCCCAGGCCGCCCCATGTCCACCTCACCCCCAGGCCGCCCCATGTCCACCTCACCCCCAGGCCGCCCCATGTCCACCTTACCCCCAGGCCGCCCCATGTCCACCTTACCCCCAGGCCGCCCCATGTCCACCTTACCCCCAAACTGCCCAATGTCCACCTTACCCCCAAACTGCCCCATGTCCATCCTACCCCAAGGCCGTCCCATGTCCACCTTACCCCCAAACTGCCCCATGTCCATCCTACCCCCCAGGCCGCCCCATGTCCATCCTACCCCCAGGCCGCCCCATGTCCACCTTACCCCCAGGCCGCCCCATGTCCATCTTACCCCCAGGCCGCCCCATGTCCATCCAACCCACAGGCTGCCCCATGTCCACCTTACCCCCAGGCCGCCCCATGTCCATCCTACCCCCAGGCCGCCCCATGTCCACCTTACCCCCAGGCCGCCCCATGTCCATCCTAACCCCAGGCCGCCCCATGTCCATCCTACCCCCAGGCCGCCCCATGTCCACCTTACCCCCAGGCCGCCCCATGTCCACCTTACCCCCAGGCCGCCCCATGTCCATCCTACCCACAGGCCGCCCCATGTCCACCTTACCCCCAGGCCGCCCCATGTCCATCCTACCCCCAGGCCGCCCCATGTCCACCTTACCCCCAGGCCGCCCCATGTCCACCTTACCCCCCAGGCCGCCCCATGACCATCCTACCCTAAGGCCGCCCCATGTCCATCCTACCCCCAGGCCGCCCCATGTCCACCTTACCCCCAGGACGCCCCATGTCCACCTCACCCCCAGGCCGCCCCATGTCCACCTTACCCCCAGGCCGCCCCATGTCAACCTCACCCCCAGGCCGCCCCATGTCCACCTTACCCCCAGGCCGCCCCATGTCCACCTTACCCCCCAGGCCGCCCATGTCCATCCTACCCCCAGGCCGCCCCATGTCCACCTTACCCCCAGGCCGCCCCATGTCCACCTTACCCCCCAGGCCGCCCCATGTCCATCCTACCCACAGCCCGCCCCATGTCCACCTTACCCCCAGGACGCCCCATGTCCACCTCACCCCCAGGCCGCCCCATGTCCACCTTACCCCCAGGCCGCCCCATGTCAACCTCACCCCCAGGCCGCCCCATGTCCACCTTACCCCCAGGCCGCCCCATGTCCATCCTACCACCAGGCCGCCCCATGTCCACCTTACCCCCAGGCCGCCCCATGTCCACCTCACCCCCAGGCCGCCCCATGTCCACCTCACCCCCAGGCCGCCCCATGTCCACCTTACCCCCAGGCCGCCCCATGTCCACCTTACCCCCAGGCCGCCCCATGTCCACCTTACCCCCAAACTGCCCAATGTCCACCTTACCCCCAAACTGCCCCATGTCCATCCTACCCCAAGGCCGTCCCATGTCCACCTTACCCCCAAACTGCCCCATGTCCATCCTACCCCCCAGGCCGCCCCATGTCCATCCTACCCCCAGGCCGCCCAATGTCCACCTTACCCCCAGGCCGCCCCATGTCCATCTTACCCCCAGGCCGCCCCATGTCCATCCAACCCACAGGCCGCCCCATGTCCACCTTACCCCCAGGCCGCCCCATGTCCATCCTACCCCCAGGCCGCCCCATGTCCACCTTACCCCCAGGCCGCCCCATGTCCATCCTAACCCCAGGCCGCCCCATGTCCATCCTACCCCCAGGCCGCCCCATGTCCACCTTACCCCCAGGCCTCCCCATGTCCACCTTACCCCCAGGCCGCCCCATGTCCATCCTACCCACAGGCCGCCCCATGTCCACCTTACCCCCAGGCCGCCCCATGTTCATCCTACCCCCAGGCCGCCCCATGTCCACCTTACCCCCAGGCCGCCCCATGTCCACCTTACCCCCCAGGCCGCCCCATGACCATCCTACCCTAAGGCCGCCCCATGTCCATCCTACCCCCAGGCCGCCCCATGTCCACCTTACCCCCAGGACGCCCCATGTCCACCTCACCCCCAGGCCGCCCCATGTCCACCTTACCCCCAGGCCGCCCCATGTCAACCTCACCCCCAGGCCGCCCCATGTCCACCTTACCCCCAGGCCGCCCCATGTCCACCTTACCCCCCAGGCCGCCCATGTCCATCCTACCCCCAGGCCGCCCCATGTCCACCTTACCCCCAGGCCGCCCCATGTCCACCTTACCCCCCAGGCCGCCCCATGTCCATCCTACCCACAGCCCGCCCCATGTCCACCTTACCCCCAGGCCGCCCCATGTCCACCTTACCCCCAGGCCGCCCCATGTCCACCTTACCCCCAGGCCGCCCCATGTCCACCTTACCCCCAGGCCGCCCCATGCCCACCTTACCCCCAAACTGCCCCATGTCCACCTTACCCCCAGGCCGCCCCATGTCCATCCTACCCCCAGGCCGCCCCATGTCCACCTTACCCCCAAACTGCCTCATGTCCACCTTACCCCCAGGCCGCCCCATGTCCATCCTACCCCCAGGCCGCCCCATGTCCACCTTACCCCCAGGCCGCGCTATGTCCACCTCAGCCCCAGGCCGCCCCATGTCCACCTTACCCCCAGGCCGCCCCATGTCCACCTTACCCCCAGGCCGCCCCATGTCCACCTTACCCCCAGGCCGCCCCATGTCCACCTTACCCCCAAACTGCCCAATGTCCACCTTACCCCCAAACTGCCCCATGTCCATCCTACCCCCAGGCCGCCCCAAGTCCACCTTACCCCC
>NC_091193.1:36554292-36591792 GCF_040958095.1 Procambarus clarkii
CCCATGTCCACCTTACCCCCAGGCCGCCCCATGTTCACCTCACCCCCAGGCCGCCCCATGTCCACCTTACCCCCAGGCCGCCCCATGTCCATCCTACCCCCAGGCCGCCCCATGTCCACCTTACCCCCAGGCCGCGCTATGTCCAAATCACCCACTGGCCGCCCCATGTCCACCTTACCCCCAAACTGCCCCATGTCCACCTTACCCCCAAACTGCCCCATGTCCATCCAACCCCAGGCCGCCCCATGTCCACCTTACCCCCAAACTGCCCCATGTCCATCCTACCCCCCAGGCCGCCCCATGTCCATCCTACCCCCAGGCCGCCCCATGTCCACCTTACCCCCAGGCCGCCCCATGTCCACCTTACCCCCCAGGCCGCCCCATGTCCATCCTACCCACAGCCCGCCCCATGTCCACCTTACCCCCAGGCCGCCCCATGTCCACCTTACCCCCAGGCCGCCCCATGTCCACCTTACCCCCCCCCCAGGCCGCCCCATGTCCATCCTACCCACAGGCCGCCCCATGTCCACCTCACCCCCAAGCCGCCCCATGTCCACCTTACCCCCAGGCCACCCCATGTCCACCTTACCCCCTGGCGGCCCATGTCCACCTTACCCCCAGGCCGCCCCATGCCCATTTTACCCCCAAACTGCCCCATGTCCACCTTACCCCCAGACCGCTCCATGTCCATCCTACCCCCAGGCCGCCCCATGTCCACCTTACTCCCAAACTGCCCCATGTCCACCTTACCCCCAGGCCGCCCCATGTCCATCCTAGCTACCCCCAGGCCGCCCCATGTCCACCTTACCCCCAGGCCGCGCTATGTCCACCTCAGCCCCAGGCCGCCCCATGTCCACCTTACCCCCAGACCGCCCCATGTCCACCTCACCCCCAGGCCGCCCCATGTCCACCTTACCCCCAGGCCGCCCCATGTCCATCCTACCCCCAGGCCGCCCCATGTCCACCTTACCCCCAGGCCGCCCCATGTCCACCTCACCCCCAGGCCGCCCCATGTCCACCTCACCCCCAGGCCGCCCCATGTCCACCTTACCCCCAGGCCGCCCCATGTCCACCTCACCCCCAGGCCGCCCCATGTCCACCTTACCCCCAGGCCGCCCCATGTCCATCCTACCCCCAGGCCGCCCCATGTCCACCTTACCCCCAGGCCGCGCTATGTCCTCCTCAGCCCCAGGCCGCCCCATGTCCACCTTACCCCCAGGCCGCCCCATGTCCACCTCACCCCCAGGCCGCCCCATGTCCACCTTACCTCCAGGCCGGCCCATGTCCATCCTACCCCCAGGCCGCCCCATGTCCACCTTACCCCCAGGCTGCGCTATGTCCACCTCACCCCCAGGCCGGCCCATGTCCACCTTACCCCCAGGCCGCCCCATGTCCACCTTACCCCCAGGCCGCGCCATGTCCACCTCACCCCCAGGCCGCCCCATGTCCACCTTACCCCCAGGCCGCCCCATGTCCATCCTACCCCCAGGCCGCCCCATGTCCACCTTACCCCCAGGCCGCGCTATGTCTACCTCACCCCCAGGCCGCCCCATGTCCACCTTACCCCCAGGCCGCCCCATGTCCACCTCACCCCCAGGCCGCCCCATGTCCACCTTACCCCCAGGCCGCCCCATGTCCACCTTACCCCCAGGCCGCCCCATGTCCACCTTACCCCCAGGCCACCCCATGTCCACCTTACCCCCTGGCCGCCCCATGTCTACCTTAACCCCAGGCCGCCCCATGTCCACCTTACCCCCCAGGCCGCCCCATGTCCATCCTACCCACAGGCCGCCCCATGTCCACCTTACCCCCCAGGCCGCCCCATGTTTACCTTACCCCCCAGGCCGCCCCATGTCCATCCTACCCACAGGCCGCCCCATGTCCACCTTACCCCCAGGCCGCCCCATGTCCACCTTACCCCCAGGCCGCCCCATGTCCATCCTACCCCCAGGCCGCCCCATGTCCATCCTACCCACAGGCCGCCCCATGTCCACCTTACCCCCCAGGCCGCCCTATATCCACCTTACCCCCAGGCCGCCCCATGTCCACCTCACCCCCAGGCCGCCCCATGTCCACCTTACCCCCAGGCCGCCCCATGTCCACCTTACCCCCAGGCCGCCCCATGTCCACCTCACCCCCAGGCCGCCCCATGTCCACCTTACCCCCAGGCCGCCCCATGTCCACCTTACCCCCCCCCCAGGCCGCCCCATGTCCATCCTACCCACAGGCCGCCCCATGTCCTCCTCACCCCCAGGCCGCCCCATGTCCACCTTACCCCCAGGCCGCCCCATGTCCACCTTACCCCCTGGTGGCCCATGTCCACCTTACCCCCAGGCCGCCCCATGCCCATTTTACCCCCAAACTGCCCCATGTCCACCTTACCCCCAGACCGCTCCATGTCCATCCTACCCCCAGGCCGCCCCATGTCCACCTTACTCCCAAACTGCCCCATGTCCACCTTACCCCCAGGCCGCCCCATGTCCATCCTAGCTACCCCTAGGCCGCCCCATGTCCACCTTACCCCCAGGCCGCGCTATGTCCACCTCAGCCCCAGGCCGCCCCATGTCCACCTTACCCCCAGGCCGCCCCATGTCCACCTCACCCCCAGGCCGCCCCATGTCCACCTTACCCCCAGGCCGCCCCATGTCCATCCTACCCCCAGGCCGCCCCATGTCCACCTTACCCCCAGGCCGCGCTATGTCCACCTCACCCCCAGGCCGCCCCATGTCCACCTTACCCCCAGGCCGCCCCATGTCCACCTCACCCCCAGGCCGCCCCATGTCCACCTTACCCCCAGGCCGCCCCATGTCCATCCTACCCCCAGGCCGCCCCATGTCCACCTTACCCCCAGGCCGCGCTATGTCCACCTCAGCCCCAGGCCGCCCCATGTCCACCTTACCCCCAGGCCGCCCCATGTCCACCTCACCCCCAGGCCGCCCCATGTCCACCTTACCTCCAGGCCGGCCCATGTCCATCCTACCCCCAGGCCGCCCCATGTCCACCTTACCCCCAGGCTGCGCTATGTCCACCTCACCCCCAGGCCGGCCCATGTCCACCTTACCCCAAGGCCGCCCCATGTCCACCTCACCCCCAGGCCGCCCCATGTCCACCTTACCCCCAGGCCGCCCCATGTCCATCCTACCCCCAGGCCGCCCCATGTCCACCTTACCCTCAGGCCGCGCTATGTCCACCTCACGCCCAGGCCGCCCCATGTCCACCTTACCCCCAGGCCGCCCCATGTCCACCTCACCCCCAGGCCGCCCCATGTCCACCTTACCCCCAGGCCGCCCCATGTCCATCCTACCCCCAGGCCGCCCCATGTCCACCTTACCCCCAGGCCGCGCTATGTCTACCTCACCCCCAGGCCGCCCCATGTCCACCTTACCCCCAGGCCGCCCCATGTCCACCTCACCCCCAGGCCGCCCCATGTCCACCTTACCCCCAGGCCGCCCCATGTCCACCTTACCCCCAGGCCGCCCCATGTCCACCTTACCCCCAGGCCACCCCATGTCCACCTTACCCCCTGGCCGCCCCATGTCTACCTTAACCCCAGGCCGCCCCATGTCCACCTTACCCCCCAGGCCGCCCCATGTCCATCCTACCCACAGGCCGCCCCATGTCCACCTTACCCCCCAGGCCGCCCCATGTTTACCTTACCCCCCAGGCCGCCCCATGTCCATCCTACCCACAGGCCGCCCCATGTCCACCTTACCCCCAGGCCGCCCCATGTCCACCTTACCCCCAGGCCGCCCCATGTCCATCCTACCCCCAGGCCGCCCCATGTCCATCCTACCCACAGGCCGCCCCATGTCCACCTTACCCCCCAGGCCGCCCTATATCCACCTTACCCCCAGGCCGCCCCATGTCCACCTCACCCCCAGGCCGCCCCATGTCCACCTTACCCCCAGGCCGCCCCATGTCCACCTTACCCCCAGGCCGCCCCATGTCCACCTCACCCCCAGGCCGCCCCATGTCCTCCTTACCCCCAAGCCGCCCCATGTCCACCTTACCCCCAGGCCGCCCCATGTCCACCTGTTAGGAAGAAAGCTTATTCTCTATTAATTGATTGATGATTAATTAATAGATTAATTTAAATTAATCGAAGGACCACCCTATTTTGACTGAAAAGGGAAACAGATAAAATTAAATGATAAGGACTGAAATACCAGTGCCTATGGATAATAAACTATTAAAGATTATTCTTTAAACTTCTATGGACTGTATAATATATTAATGTTCGAGAATAAACTTTCCATCCTTCACAAAATTGGGGGTTAATACCAGAAGTAATCTACTCCCAGTATGCTTCATCGAGGCTGGTTCTTCCTCGAATAAAAATTAGTAATTCTACTAAATACTATTAAGAAACATTAGATAAATTGATTAATGGTAAAAAAATTATATGTTGATAAATCAAGCAATTGTTCTCATTTGACTTTAATGAGGCTAACATATTCCGTTAAGTATCTCAAATCAAATAAACTAAATCTCTTTGACTGATCTAGAATTTGATCAATTAAAGAAACAAAACAAGAGAAAGGATTCAGCTGCTTAGCTGTAATAGTGAACGGAGAGGAAGAGGTGCAATGGCGTCATCTGCTTCTTGCAGCAACACGTGAGTTCAAGCATGGCGTGGGAACATGATGGCCACGACCGCTTGGAACACAAGCTGAAATTTCAACTAAATATACTAATTGGTTACACCTACTATATAATATCCGCACTATGCCATAAAAGGAATAAATTTAATTCCTTATGGACGTACTTATTGTTTGGGGAGGTCGCGTAGCATAACGATGGACAGTGCACAGTAAATTGATATAACTAGAGATCTCTCGATATAACAAATATTAAAGCACTTAACCTGCTGGTTGTCCACCGAAGCAATTCCAGATTGCTACTGGAGCAATTGCACGCTCCTAGGCCGATTAAATGCAAGGGCCTAACGTAGTATTGATGGTAATCGACACTCCCATGACGCACCATGTAATTGTTGGCGTCTTTGCTCGTGGTTAGAGCAGGAATAATGGCGGCTTCTCTCTGCCCTCCCTCAACTCGTCTCACGCATTCACAACAGAAATTACTAATCACGGATAATTCTTTTCTGTGTAATCACTGATGTAATGCGTTAATGAGAACTGGGTTACAATTATAGGGAATTAAATAATATCATATTCTCGTTAAACGGTGTTAATCGAGAAATGGAGAGAAAATTTATTTCCTCCATAGCATTCGTACGTAACAGATGAAACTGCTACTTGATAAAAGTTTCGGTTAATAACTCTCGGTTTTGGATTATTGGGAGCTATATTATCCATAGTTAATTATTGTACGGAATACTCATAATTTTAGAGAACTACATTCAATTCTCTAACATATTGGTAATAAATATGTTTAAATGTACATTAGCTGACGCAATCCTGCCTCTCGATGTCGTGAGAATATTAGCAATAGGCTCAGATAAGGAAATATTAATTTATATTAACACTACCGTTAGTGAAATTAATAACTAGTGTAATTAGTATATAATAATGATGTATTATAATACAATGGTAGTGTGTTAGTGTTGGAAATTTCCAACATAACTCCTTGGGGGGAAAATTCGGGTCGCAGTTCAATGTTGAGTACTGACGTACCTATCCTGAAGTTAATATTAATGTTAGTATGTTAGTACGTTAGTACACACATAATGGATGTCCCGTAATTGTCAAGGACAGACAAGACTCTAAGTCTTGTAAAAGAACTCATGTTAAATGTAAAACATGGAATTGTGAATCATCTAAAGTTAATAACTATTAAAGTGTACAATGTACTCAAAGACTGGTGTCGCGATGACGTGTAACGGTTATGTTACTAAGTCTTAATGTTTTGTAAACTCATAGATGCTCTAGATGGAATAATGTTATAGTTGATAGCCTACACAAAGAAATTAATGATTAAATCATACAATCTAAGGTAACTGAGAATCCACTGTGAGGTGGATGCCTTGGGTAATTGTGACTTGTAACTGATTGGTTACTTGACATCACAACACAGTATCATCATGATTACTCAAATTGGATGGTAAATTATTTGCTCTAAGTCAGAGCTATAATAGGCTTGTAGTTTCTGTTTACATTGTTGAGCAGCTGCTCTAGGTGGGCGGGTGCTCGGTGGATCAGAATTGTTGTCCTCAGAAACTGTAGGTGCAGTTGCAGGCGATGAGTCACAATAACGTGGCTGAAGTATGTTGACCAGACCACACACTAGAAGTTGAAGGGACGACGACGTTTCGGTCCGTCCTGGACCATTCTCAAGTCGATTGATCGAATCTACTGTAGGTGCAGCTGGTTCTGTTAAACACTCTCGTTCTGCTAATTCGAGAGGTACCAACTTCTCTAATTTTTTCAGGGTAGTAGTGCCTCGACACAAAACCCGTATTACTCTCAGGATGCCTTGGTGATCTGAGTGGACAGAGACAATTTTGCCTATAGGCCATTCTGACCTGGGTCCATCACTGTCAACCAATACTAGGTCTCCTGGTTTGAGTCGAACTTTATTATAGGGGCTCGAAGCTCCATAGTGGTACTCTCGTAGAGCTGTGAGGTACTCTCGAGTTCAGACATCATTCCACCTTTCAATACTCTCGAGAGATGTTGGTAACTTTCCACTAAGTCACTCCTAGTCACATAGGAAGGGTCAACGGGATCCTCTTCTGCCAAAGGTATCAGAGAGCTCAGCAGGCCTCCATGTATCAAATGTGAGGGATTCAGGGGTTCTCTCTGTGAGAAGTCGTCTGACAGGTAAGTTAATGGGCGATTGTTGACTCGCGCCTCAATTTCCACGACGAGTGTTTGAAGTTCAGAGAAACTAATTTTCTGTCGATGCAAGGTCTTCCTTAAACATTTCTTGACAGTCCCTATCATCTGTTCGTAGAACCCACCTTGCCAGGGGGCTCTGGGAGCAATAAATTTCCAGTTGCATTGTCGTCTCTGCATGACAGACTGCACTTCTGGATGATTCCATTTCTCTTGTAGGCAGGCTTCTCCTGCCACAAAATTTGAACCATTATCAGATATCATTAGTTTGGGACAGGATCTGCGAGATGCAAATCTACGAAAAGCTTGGATGAAGGCTTTGGGAGCTACACCTCTCTCCTTAGGGAGTGGTGTAGGTCCTGGGACACACTCGAGCGTCGTATCTTTTGCAGATTACACAGAACTTAATGATTGATTTGACAGTTTGACGACCTTGAGGAAGCCAATATTTCTGTCTCAGGTCGGTGAGAGTGTCTAACACTCTACCATGCAAAGTACCATATTGATGATGATGTAAAACTAGAAGTTTTGTAATAATGTGGTGACGGGGTAAAAGGATCGGATTCTTTGTATCCAAATCAATTTCTGCATGAAGCACACGTCCTCCACACCTTAATATATTATGAGTGTTGGTATCATACCAGATACCTAGAGGCTTGGTTAATTTATCTGGAAGATTTTCATATTCACTTTCATACGTCTCTTGTTGTGCACGTTTGATCCAGTAGAGGATAGGATTGGGAAACTTATGCCTGATACCTATCTTAGCAAGAAAGTCAAACACATGTGCTGTCACTCTTAATAAATTACTCAAGTTAGAATAATTGTGAGGATTAATAGCTGAGATTCGATGAGGTTCTGGGTCTTTCATGGGAGTAGTGATACTGGTCACTATGACGTGTGGTTTCTGTTTAGGCCACTGACCACTAACAAGCCATGAAGGTCCATTAAACCTCATCGAAGACTTGATTAGTTGTTTTAAAGTTAACCCTCTTGATAAGTAATCTGCAGGATTGTCGTTAGTGGGGACATGTCTGAATTTATATCCAGCAGTTAATTCATGAATTTCCCTAACGCGATTACTAATGTAGGGAGTTTTATTGTTGTTATTTCTTACCCATTGTAAGACTTCCTCATTGTCTGACCATACTACGATTTCACCAAAGTGGATATTATTGAGTATTCTGGTCAGGCAATGAGCCAATCGTACTCCCACCAGTAATGCAGTTAACTCCATTTGAGATAAAGATCTCTTCTTCATTGGAGCAACTCTTGCTTTAGATGTGAGTAAAATTGATTGTGCACTATTGACTAAGCAGGCTGCAGCACCATATGCTTTGCCAGAGGCATCGCAAAAAACGTGCAAATTTGTGGGTAAGTTTTGTCCTGAAGCATTACAAGGAAATTTCAAAACACCTAATTGATTGAAATCCATTGCGAGTATTTGCCATTTATCTTGCAACTCAATTGGCAACGGATCATTCCATCCCATATGTTTCTGCCAACATTCCTGCATGAGGAGTTTGCCCCTTATTAATATAGGACTAAGTAAGCCAAAGGGTCAAATGGTTGACTGACATACGAGAGTAATTTTCTCATGGTAAGGGATGAATTATTGGTTTGTACCGACTTGACATTCATCTCATCAGTACCTGTGTTCCATTCCATGCCCAGAACTTTTAATTGATTAGGCACCTGATAACCCGGAAATTCTTTCTCCATTATCTGGTTTAATGATTTATTGTTTGAGGCCCATGATTGTAGTGGCATATTGGCTCCTAACAATTCACGGTTAGCCTCATGGTAGATTTCTACCAATTTGGATTTGTCATTTGTAGTTCCCTGGAAATTATCGACATACAAGTTGTCACTGATCTTCGTTTTATAAGGGCTATTTGACTTCTTCAAATGTGTGTCTAATGTAGCTTTAAGTAGAAATGGTGAAGAAGTCGCACCGAATAGCACAGAGGTAAACCGGTAGGTTATGACGTCACTGTCAGGATCCAGTGGGTCCTTAATCCAGAGAAATTTGGTGTAGTTATGATCCTCCTCTTGCAAGCCTACTCTAAGGAAAGCTTTACTGATATCAGCAGTATAAGCGAAAATACCAGTACGGAATTGTAATAATACATCATGTAGCCTTTGTGTTAGGCTAGGTCCCGTTTGGAGACATTCATTCAAGGACTCGCTGTTTGTCTTCACTTTTGCACTACAGTTGAAGACAATACGTATTGGCGTTGTCAATGAATCTTTCACCACAGCGTGATGGGGTAAATAGTGACCTGTTTTTCGGTCATCATTATCAGCAACCTCGATAAATTTACTATTGAGTTGTTGTTGAATTAATTGATGATACATGTTCAATTTATCTGGCTGTTTCTTCAGCCGTATTAATTGAGACTGTAATTGAGAGGCTGCCATGAAATAATTAATTGGAAGTTGTGGATGATTTAACTTCCATGGTAGTCTCACCCAGTATACTTTGTCTTTATAGACAACTGTGTCCAGTTATTGTTGGTAAGTCCACGTATCATCAGGGCTTGGTTTATCAGAGACAATACCTAAAGTGTCTAAATCCCACAGACGAAATACAGGTGGATCAGACTCATTATCTTCAGATATTTCTCTGAAATGTAGGGGTGACTGTTCCAAGCCTAGTCTCGCCACTATTGAATTGTTAGTTTGTTTGTTGGTTGACGCTGTTTTTTGTTGGAAACGCACCGGTCCAGTAAGCAATTTGCCTCCAGCAGATGACAACAAATTCATTCCGTGTTGTCTGGTGCATCCTGTTATAAATTTATAATAATAGTCAGCGCCTATTAGGATACCAACATCTATGAGGCAGTCAGAATTTATTTTGTGATCTGCTAGCCTCATGCGGTTTCGTTTGAGATATCTCGCAGTGCGAGCTAGTCCTGTGACCTACAGGTCTGAAGGAAGTTTATTTACTACTACCGCTTGTATTGGACTAGTGGAAGATCCAAGTCTCACTAACACCTTGACTACTTGATATTCCCGAGGTCCACTATTAGTCAAGAACCCAGAAATATTCAGTCTCACACTTTTGGCAGGTTTTAATTTCAACTGCTCGACAAATTGTTGTGTGATGAAGGTTTTCTGTGATCCTTGATCAAAGAGACCACTAGTGTTAACTCTAGACTTCCTGTCAATTAGTTTGAGTTGAGCCGTAGGCAGAGTAGTTGTTACGGCCTTCTCGGGACGCAACGGGGTTCTTACTCTGATGTTATTAGAGGAAGTTGTATCCGGCCCCAAGCCAGTAGTGGCTTTCAAGGAATGAGATCCGTGACGCAAGAAACTCAAAGGGGGAAGGGAAAGAAAGTTAAGAACTTAAGACTATAATTTACCATCACCAAATAAATAGTATATAAAAGAGTGCACAGGGGGAGGGGTATTAACACTGTACAGGGGAAATACACAATCGTCTTCTCCTGAAGACTCTGGATCCAAATTCGCGGTGCTGAGTCCTCGGTGCTTGCGTGGTCTCTTGACGAATCCTTCGACCAAGCTGAGTCTACCCCACACACAGGCCAGCCAAAACACAGGTCCACTGGGGGCACCGCCGTGGAGGCCGTCAACCACAAGTCCAGCAGGTCTGCTGGCAGGTTCTCGATCAGCCACGCTGGTCAGGCCACTCCACGACGATACTAGGGTAGCGCGCTAGTCAGGAGCCTCGTGTGATACCACAAATCACTCTCCTGTCCTCAATACCCCAGTGGATAATCGTCTCCAGTAGTCGGTCCCGGGTAAGACAATCCTTCTACTGCCACTCCACTGGCAGGGTAACACCACAGTGTTCTTCCGGGAGGCGACTCACAGCTGCTACAGCAAAGCACAAGGTATGGGGACGGCTGCCTCGGGTAGACTGACTCAACTTCCATCACCGCAATCCCAGGTCGACTCTGTAAGCAGACACGTCATCAATAACAGGGACACTAAAGCACCACACTTACAGGCTCAGACACAAACGCCCGACATATCCACTCCATAGATGGCGTTGTAGTCTGAGCACCACCTCACCAGAGGTCAGCGGCGGCGGTGCTGTGTGCTGAACCGGACTGGAAACTGGCCCTTGTGGCCAGTACACCTTGTCCTCACCAGGTGTCGTCGTCCATTTGGTGGGGGTTTCGGGAGCTGACCCACAGATGGCGCGGTCGTCACTGCTCCGTGCTAGGACACTGGATCCGGGTTCGTAACAGTAGTATTATTGCCTGACCCAGTAGCAAGTACATTTATTTCTTGATGTACCTTGCAATATTGTACTGTGGTAGAATTCATAGAATCCTACCTAGGTGTCACAGATTGTGTAGAAGTTTTTCTACATAAGGCATATTGATGGACACCTTTGTTGCATCTACTGCATAACCGTAGCTGCACTACACATTTACTGGGATCATAAGAACCCATGCACTTGGTGCATCTGTGTAATTCTTGTAGCCGTTTAATCCTGGTATTAAAGTTAGGATAAACAGTGCATTTGTAGGTGACATGTTTTTTATCACAGAACAGACACCTTCTCTCTCTCTGGCTGAGTTTGTCCTTTTAGTAGACACATCAGTTGCAACGTCAGAGGGAGATACAGAATAAATACCTACACTACCACTCCTTTTTCCAGTGGATGGAGTAGTCCTAGGTTTGGATTTATTGGACTTATTCAAAGTCGATTTGGGTTTGACTCAGTTGTCAAAGTTGGGTTGTTTAGACTCAGGTTTAATCTTATCATGGGTCTTCAACCTGTTAACCGTTATTCTCAGTCCCTCGAATATTTGCTCGAGAGTGAGAAACTCTGTTTTATAGTGAGAGCAGATTTCTGCTAAGATATTTCGAGGTAATTTCCTCTGTAAAAGTAACTTAATTGACCATTCTGAGGCTGGTACATCAACTTTAGTACCTAAGGCCTTCACTAGAGACTCTACTTCTAGCCTGAAGCTTTGAATTGAGTCTGGTCGGTTACTTGGTGCATTCAGATCCAGTAACTGGTAATACAGGTTGGCTATACTCAACTCCTTGTTGCAATAGTTCAACTGCAGTAGTTTTATAGCTTCCTCATAATTACTCTCAGTGAGAGCTAGGTTATTTATGACCTTTTTAGCCTCCCCTTTGAGAAGACTAATCATGTACGAGAATTTTTAAACTCTGTCAAGAGAAGATTTCTTATGTATATGTACTTCAAATGAAGTCCATAATGTGTCCCAATTTTCTTCATCCAGCCCTGCAAATGTAGGTAAGTCTAAAGTAGGTAGACGAACCTCAGGCAATTGATAACTGGATTGAGACATAGTATTATTTGCATTAGATTTATATTGTTTTACTATATTGGATATTACATCAATTTTATCGAGTCTCATCTTTATACTGAGAAATATCTGCTAGAATTTGATCTATTTCATCAGGATCAGTTTCAGTTGCATTCAGTAGGTTGAGATAAGACTGGCTTGTAGATCTGACTTGATCAAATTTGAGATTAACTACTCTCAATGATCTTTCTAGTTGATAGTAATCAATGGGAGTTGCTTTAGACAAAGTATCAGACTTATTAATTAGTCTGGTTAAATGACCTTTAAGGCCAATATAGGTTCTCCTTAATTGTTCAGGAGTAGCCATGTTGGCTTTAAGTCCAAGTTTCATAGAACTTGAATAAGTATTACTAATGAAGCTTGGGTACTTGCTCATTAGTTGACAAGTAATATTGAATATAGCCTAATTAATCTGGCTAAATTACACTCTACCTCACTCGAGGTTAAATGTACCTACCTAACAATAAGTAGCTAAGGATTTTGAGCAGTGCTTGAATTTCACCATTAACTTTCTTCCGGCTAGCTCATCTTTATCACCATTAGATGCAATAGTGATCATTCAGCAGCACTCAAAATTCATACACATAAATAATTGATATGGATATACTCTAATCAGTTACCATAAAGTTTGAATCCCACCCTAGGTAGGGTCAGCACAAGAATGAGTAATGTATACACTACTGACTAGTCCAAGACTAGTGGAAAGAATTTCTACCTAAGAAGCTACTAATTTATTTAGTCTGCATTTGTGCAAAACTCAGCACAATCACAGCCTAAATTCATACCTAATAAAGGTTGGCATAGATTAATTTGTGGTGCAAAATGTGAATATATAGTTGTGCTGTGTTTTTGTTTTTTTAGATTTTATAGTTTATATAAAGGTGCACTTGCACACACAGGTGAAAAATACAAATATGTACAATTAAATTTGGCTTGCCAGCCACAGCCTTTATGGTGGTTGATTGTGTTGACCAATTTGTCAACTACATGTGACCTAGACTCACCTGACAAGGGAGCCGAGCGGACAGCACACTGGACTTGTGATCCTGTGGTCCTGGGTTCGATCCCAGGCGCCGGCGAGAAACAATGGGCAGAGTTTCTTTCACCCTATGTCCCTGTTACCTAGCAGTAAAATAGGTACCTGGGTGTTAGTCAGCTGTCACGGGCTGCTTCCTGGGGGTGGAGGCCTGGTCGAGGACCGGGCCGCGGGGACACTAAAGCCCCGAAATCATCTCAAGATAACCTGACAGGTGTACACCATCTCTTGCCAGGTTTTGCCTGTATGGTCTGGCTGTAAATTGAATGTAAGTGGCATCCAATCGTACTCTCTTCCTCAGCCTGAAGTTTATATATTTGGCAGCTCTTTGGTAATATTCTGGACTCACTCCCCAACGATTATTATTGCTTAGTTGGCGAGGTTCCACCAATGTGAACACTACTGAACTGCTAACAAGTTTAAATGAGGAAATTATTGTTTTAAGGTGATTAATTACCTCAGCTGGGTGTCGAGTAGGATGGATGTCATTACCACCTAAATAAATAATAGTTAGATGGTGAGGCCACTCTAACGCAGGGGTTAATGTGGAGTTATTATAGAAATTATGAGCTGTTGCTCCTGGTGACCTGAAGATTCTTACCTCAGTGTGAGGTATAGGTCTGAGGTTTGTGGGTAATTGGCTGTGTCCCACTAGTGCTACTTTATACATGAGGTATATGCAGCAAATAAATTGGTGTGTATTAGGCTAGCCTACGTGGTACTCTGCCAGTAGCCACGATTAATAAAATGTGGTTAGCCTAGATTACTACACACAGTAATTAGTTATGATTATGGTCTTAATTGTAATATATCCGGTTCGATAAGGACCATAATTTTGTGTTGGGAAGAAAGCTTACTCTCTATTAATTGATTGATATTTATATAATAGATTAATTAAATTAATCGAAGGACCACCCTATTTTGACTGAAAAGGGAAACAGATAAAATTAAATGATAAGGACTGATATACCAGTGCCTATGGATAAGAAACTATTAAAGATTATTCTTTAAACGTCTATGGACTGTATAATATATTAATGTTCGAGAATAAACTTTCCATCCTTCACAAAATTGGGGGTTAATACCAGAAGTAATCTACTCCCTGTATGCTTCATCGAGGCTGGTTCTTCCTCGAATAAAAATTAGTAATTCTACTAAATACTATTAAGAAACATTAGATAAATTGATTAATGGTAAAAAAATTATATGTTGATAAATCAAGCAATTGTTCTCATTTGACTTTAATGAGGCTAACATATTCCGTTAAGTATCTCAAATCAAATAAACTAAATCTCTTTGACTGATCTAGAATTTGATCAATTAAAGAAACAAAACAAGAGAAAGGATTTCAGCTGCTTAGCTGTAATAGTGAACGGAGAGGAAGAGGTGCAATGGCGTCATCTGCTTCTTGCGGCAACACGTGAGTTCAAGCATGGCGTGGGAACATGATGGCCACGACTGCTTACAACACAAGCTGAAATTTCAAATAAATATACTAATTGGTTACACCTACTATATAATATCCGCACTATGCCATAAAAGGAATAAATTTAATTCCTTATGGACGTACTTATTGTTTGGGGAGGTCGCGTAGCATAACGATGGACAGTGCACAGTAAATTGATATAACTAGAAATCTCTCGATATAACAAATATTAAAGCACTTAACCTGCTGGTTGTCCACCGAAGCAATTCCAGATTGCTACTGGAGCAATTGCACGCTCCTAGGCCGATTAAATGCAAGGGCCTAACGTAGTATTGATGGTAATCGACACTCCCATGACGCACCATGTAATTGTTGGCGTCTTTGCTCGTGGTTAGAGCAGGAATAAAGGCGGCTTCTCTCCGCCCTCCCTCAACTCGTCTCACGCATTTACAACAGAAATTACTAATCACGGATAATTCTTTTCTGTGTAATCACTGATGTAATGTGTTAATGAGAACTGGGCTGCAATTATAGGGAAATAAATAATATCATATTCTCGTTAAACGGTGTTAATCGAGAAATGGAGAGAAAATTTATTTCCTCCATAGTATTCATACGTAACAGATGAAACTGCTACTTGATAATAATTTCAGTTAATAACTCTCGGTTTTGGATTATTGGGAGCTGTATTATCCGTAGTTAATTATTGAACGGAATACTGATAATTTTAGAGAACTACATTCAATTCTCTAACAATATTGGTAATAAATATGTTTAAATGTACATTATCTGACGCAATCCTGCCTCTCGATGTCGTGAGAATATTAGCAATAGGCTTTGATAAAGAAATATTAATTTATATTAACACTACCATTAATGAAATTAATAACTACTGTAATTAGTATATAATAATGATGTATTATAATACAATGGTAGTGTGTTAGTGTTGGAAATTTCCAACACCACCTTACCCCCAGGCCGCCCCATGTCCATCCTACCCCCAGGCCGTCCCATGTCCACCTTACCCCCAGGCCGCCTCATGTGCATCCTACCCCCAGGCCGTCCCATGTCCACCTTAGCCCCAGGCCGCCCCATGTCCATCCTACACCCAGGCCGCCCCATGTCCACCTTACCCCTAGGCCGCCCCATGTCCACCTTACCCCCAGGCCGCCCCATGTCCATCCTACCCCCAGGCCGCCCCATGTCCACCTTACCCCCAGGCCGTCCCATGTCCACCTTACCCCCAGGCCGCCCCATGTCCATCCTACCCCCAGGCTGCCCCATGTCCACCTTACTCCCAGGCCGCCCCATGTCCATCCTACCCCCAGGCCGCCCCATGTCCACCGTACCCCCAGGCCGCCCCATGTCCATCCTACCCCCAGGCCGCCCCATGTCCACCTTACTCCCAGGCCGCCCCATGTCCATCCTACCCCCAGGCCGCCCTATACCCCACCCATCCTCTCCCAAAATGCCAACCCCAGTCAGTCACCATCCAAGCCCTTATCGTCGCGTTATTAGGTCTGTTGAACACTACAGTTCCCTCTCAACCCCCCCCCCAGCTTACAGCCCTCCTCCACTACCTCTCTCCCTCCACACCTCTCAACCCTTCACCGGCCTTCCCCCATCCCCTCCTCACAACCCATTCACCCAACTCCTCCTGCTACCCACCCCACTCCCTCCATGAACCCCACACCTACCCCCCTTCCCCCCTCCTACTAGCCTTCTCTACCCCAACCCCCTCTACCAGCCACCACACCTGGTGGCGGCCTTGCTCCCTCCTCTAATCCCTCACCTTCCACCGTTGCTACTCCTCACTCCTCCACTACTGCCACCCTCCACTACTGCCACCCTCCACTACTGCCACCCTCCACTACTGCCACCCTCCACTACTGCCACCCTCCACTACTGCCACCCTCCACTACTGCCACCCTCCACTACTGCCACCCTCCACTACTGCCACCCTCCACTACTGCCACCTTACACTACTGCCACCCTCCACTACTGCCACCCTCCACCACTGCCACCCTCCACTAATGCCACCCTCCACTACTGCCACCCTCCACTACTGCCACTCTACACTACTGCCACCCTCCACTACTGCCACCCTCCACTACTGCCACCCTCCACTACTGCCACCCTCCACTACTGCCACCCTCCACTACTGCCACCTTACACTACTGCCACCCTCCACTACTGCCACCCTCCACTACTGCCACCTTACACTACCGCCACCCTCCACTATACACCACGACACTATACTCCCCGACACTACTCCGTGACACTATACTCCACGGCACTATTCTCCACGACACTATACTCCACACTATACTCAACGACACTATACTCCCCGACACTATACTCCACGACACTATACTCCACGACACTATACTCCACGACACTATACTCCACGACACTACTCCGTGACACTATACTCCACGACACTATACTCCACGACACTATACTCCACGACACTATACACCACGATACTATACTCCCCGACACTACTACGTGACACTATACTCCACGACACTATACTCCACGACACTATACTCAACGACACTATACTCCCCGACACTATACTCCACGACACTATACTCCACGACACTATACACCACGGCACTATACTCCACGACACTATACTCCACGACACTATACTCCACGACACTATACTCCACGACACTATACACCACGACACTATACACCACGACATTATACACCACTTGACTATACTCCACGACACTATACACCACTTCACTATACTCCACGACACTATACACCATGACACTATAAACCACGATACTATACACCACAACACTATACTCCACGACACTATACTCCTCAACACTATACACCATGACACTATACTCCACGACACTATACACCACGACACTATACTCTACGACACTATACTCCCCGACACTACTCAACAATATACTCCACGACACTATACACCATGACACTATACTCCACGACACTATACACCACGACACTATACTCCACGACACTATACTCCACAACACTATACACCATGACATTATACTCCACGACACTATACACCACAACACTATACACCACGACACTATACTCCACAACACTATACACCATGACACTATAGTCCACGACACTATACTCCACGACACTATACACCACAACACTATACTCCACGACACTATACTCCACAACACTATACACCATGACACTATAGTCCACGACACTATATTCCACGACACTATACACCCACGACACTATACACCACGACACTATATTCCACGACACTATACTCCACGACTCTATACACCACGACACTATACTCCACGACACTATACTCCATGACACTATACTCCACGACTCTATACACCACGACACTATACTCCACGACTCTATACACCACGACACTATACTCCACGACACTATGCACCACGACACTATACTCCACGACTCTATACACCACGACACTATACTCCACGACACTATACACCACTTCACTATACTCCACGACACTATACACCACTTCACTATTCTCCACGACACTATGCATCATGACACTATAAACCACGATACTATACACCACAACACTATACTCCACGACACTATATTCCAAGACACTATACTCCATGACATTATATACCACGACACTATACACAACGATGCTATACTCCACGACACTATACTCCACGACACTATACTCCACGACATTATACTCCACGACACTATACTCCACGACACTATACTCCACTACACTAATCTCCATGACACTGTTCTTCACAACACTATACTCCACGACACTATACTCCATGACACTATACTCCACGACATTATACTCCACGACACTATACTCCACGACACTATACTCCACTACACTATTCTCCACGACACTATACTTCACAACACTATACTCCACGACACTATACACCATGACACTATACTCCCCGACACTATACTTCCACGACACTATACTCCACACTATACTCCACGACACTATTCTCCCCGACACTATACTCCACGACACTATACTCCACGACATTATACTCCACGACACTATACTCCACGACACTATACTCCACTACACTATTTTCCACGACACTATACTTCACAACACTATACTCCACAACACTTTACTCCCTGACACTATACTCCACGACACTATACTCCGCGACACTATACTCCACGACACTATACTCCACGACACTATACTCCACGATACTATACACCACGACACTATAGGCACTATTAGTACTAACATTTCCATCTTGATGACAGCATGAGTGATGATGTTGGGAGACGTATAGTGGCCAGAGTCCGTGTTGACATGATAATTTACCACGATTGCGTGTTGTTTCTTAGAGTTAGACTTGATATGAGCACTTGGCAGTCAATGGTGGTGCTTGTTATTTATGATGGGTGAAATTTGTCAAAGTTTTCTCCTCCATATGGCTGACGAGTGGCAATTTTGAGTCGAGGCGCCTGAGTGTGTGTGCAGCGTCAATGTTGATCGACAGTTGGGCATGGCTTGTGTGTTATTTCTTATAGAGTTATAATTGATGTGACCACTTCATTGGCAGTCAGTGGTGGCACTTCTTAATAAACAATATATACTCTCGTGATTTAGCTCAGTATGGGGTTTAAAGAAAAAACAGCATACAAATGGTATATCACAAAAAACGAAATTATCATAAACTCTTGTATTTTTCTTATAATATGGAAATGCATTCATATAATAGATAATAATATGAGTAGCCAAATTTCTGTAAATACCCTACCATGTTGGAATCTGTGGAAATGAATGAGCAAATGTACTGGCTGCTGAAGGAAACCACATTGGTTTAATTTTGGATACAAATGTCCATGGAGATTCAGAATGGAAACAATTATAGTTGAACATACAGAGGAGTTTAAGAATCTGTGGTGAGAGTGAAGGACACAGCCTTCACAATTATACTTCAGAGAATGTAAACATCTAGGAGTCATTAGAAATATGTGTAGAATAATAAACCCTACAATGTTTGAGTTAGGTTAAACACCATTTGTCATATAGATACTGTTCTTAAAGATTCACCCATTTTGCAACAGCAAGATAACATATAAGATTTTAAGGGTTGACGAACGTTAATCTTCTTGTTTGATAAACTGTGCACTGGAGACATAGTTAATAAGAACACACCAATATATAAGACAACAAAACGTTTTCTGATTCTTTCACACCACTTTCCAGCAACATTTATAATTTATATAAATTATTTTAGGGAATAATACATAAATTATAGATTTAAACATGATATTAGTGTTTAGTGGAATGCATAAGGAGTCATATTGTGTTAAAAAGAGCGATTTTTAGAAAATATGGAAAACTACTTTTTTCTGATCATAGAATAACTAAATGTATTTTGAAGGTTTCATTCAGCCATTAAATATCATTCACAATTTATTAATGAATTTATTAATGAATACATTAGGAACAAAATAGTTGTAGATAAACAATTTATTATAAAACCTATGTGTTTGGATTTTTGGATTAAAAGTTTCTCAAGGGCTCTCCTGCACCATTCTCTATGCAAATCATTCCTACACCTATGGGAAGAGATAGACGAACGTTTTCTATAAGATTTGTGTTTGCTGGGTAATGCGTTCTGATGAGACACGCAAAGCATTCGGCAGACGATTAGATAAGCTCCATAGCTCACTGAAATCAGCTTTGACAGGTTCTAGATGGGAAGCAAAGGAAAGCCTCACCATAGGTAATGTGTGTAGACTACTGAGATTTGGTGCCATACAGCGTCATGCCCCCCGAGGTCATACTAAAGGAAATACAAGCTAAGGACTTTGGGCCAAACAACACTATTTGGGAATTAATGGATGAGATGATAGATTCCACTGAGAGGCTAAAGAACCGGGACTCTGCACAACACTGCCGTTTTCAGTGCAATCAATCCCCATAATCCTGCAAACGTTGTCACGCGTTCTTTCCCTAGTAACATTCAGACTTCAGGTCTTCTCCACCCTCACATGGCCCCAGGTCATACTCCAGGACTAACTCTCCTCATTATCCTCCTCACCCGCAAACGCCAGAATGCTTTAACTGTGGCGAACCTGGCCACCGTTAGGCAGAATGCACATCAAACAGCACTCGTTACCAACCATATGCAAGACATAAAAGTGCAAGCAATACTGTATATCACAACTGTCCTTATTGCATATTTCACCGCAGACCTGTACATGAAATTTCAGACTGCCGAGCAGCTCGTGCACCATTCTGCACCTATCACCAGCTCCATGGTCATGACTCTGTTGACTGTCGAGCTCGCCGAGGTTCTAATCAAGCTACCCCAATAACCTGCCAATAACCAACCACATGCTGCAACCCCTAACCAGCGCCGACCGAGCCTTGTACGTGCTCCTGCAACCCGACCTACTGCCCATGTTAGGTTCGCGAAGACTGACAGTCCCAACACAGATGGACACTGACTCGCGGCTGACAAACGGTGTTACAGCCTTCACAAATAACGCAGACCAGACCTATGGGTACTTAGACCAGACCAGACCAGACTCGCAATCGGGGGAAGACATAGCAGCCTTTGTAAACCAGCATGACATAGGGAAGCGAGACAACCACCCTGCATAATCAGTACCTACCCATAACAGGTTTAATATATTAGCAGAGGAGGATACCGTACACCTCCTACATGCTGACAGTACTCACAATCATGTGCTTCAGACACCACGTCGACCACACCAGTCTCGTACTAACATGCCTAACAAAGACACAGAAGGACCTCTGATTACAACCACTCTGAAAGGTCGACAAGTTAAAATTTTCCTAGACACAGGAGCTAGAGTCATCATCATCAAAGAAGCCGCCTTGAATGACATACACAACAGACTTGTCGTATGCCAGCCATCTGTCTCCAACCTTAGTGAAGTTTCTGTAGGAATGACTGCAGTGTTGGGTGAAGCTGACAAAGAGTTGATAGTTGTTGACAGATCAGTCGCCATGACCTGTTTACTTGTAGATAATATTCGGTTCCCAGGAGACATCCTTTTTAATTACTATCGATGCTTACCATTGGAAAACAACAATTGGTGACACAGTAGTACCTCTTTGTGGTGTGTTTCCCATGGGGACACGAGTTCACCAACCATAGGGACTATATCAGTTACATAAAAGCCAGGAGTGACCAAGATACACGTTACCAGACACGTCCAAACAAAGCCGTCACTCAATCACTTACTGACACCAGTCCATCACACAGCCACACAATATCACAGGTCGATGAAGTCAATGAATCTTTGCAAGGGGCCCCAGCAATTGTTCATTACCCTGCCTAGAGTCTAACATCAATCAAGTCAGAGGCATCTTACACCAAGACACCATACTACATTCTCATACACTAACAAAGGTTATTGTCAAAATTCCTGGTGTACCTGACCTAGATCACGTAATAGCAGACAGTGACACATGTAAAATAAAAGGTACCTACATAGAACCGTCCTTTCATCAGATGCAGAACATCTCTACTGCTGTTTATGTTGCAAATGTCACCAATGCCAACATTCACCTCACATAGACACATATTGTATACTTCACCCATTGTTCGTTAGTGGTGCGAGTAGTGGATGAAGACTCTACTGAGCTAATGGTACTTGCACTCTCTCATACGACAAATCGAAATCAGTTAGTGACCTCGCCTGAGCACCTTAGTCCCACTGACTTCCCAGACGCCCAAGCCCCTCATCCTCAACAAACACTGTTGTGGCACTGACAGGAGAACAACTTGACATGACACACTTCATCACTCACAAAATTCCTCTTGAACCAGGTACTCAACCAAATTATATACCCGCATATAGATTGCCTCATTCTCAACGAGCTGTTGCAGACCGTCATATTGACGAGATGTTACACAAAGGTGTTATTAAAGAAAGCACCTCTCCATGGAATGCTCCATTGATCATAGTACCCAAGAAGGATGGATGGCTCTTGCATCCCATCGTTGATTTCAGAAAACTTTACCACGTGACGATACCAGATAGGTTTCCACTTCCCGTGCTCACTGACTTATTGCAGAACATAGGCTAGAATGAGGTTTCGTCTTCTCTTGATCTATTGCAAGGTTTTTGGCAAATACCACTTGACCCAGAAAGCCGAGAACTGACAGAGTTTTCAGTCCCTAGTGGCCATTACTAGTACACCTGCATACCTTTTGGCTTATGCAGCAGCCCTATTACTTTCTCTAGGCTTATGACAAACTTGTTCCGATGAATGATAGATAATACCCTCAACGTTTACCTTGATGACCTCATAATCATATCCAAGGATGTACCGACCCGCCTTCAAAGTTTAGAACTTGATCTTCAGAAACTATCTGAAGCTAATTTGAAGATCAAACTTATCAAATGTAACTTCATGAAAAAAAGAGATAAAGTTTCTAGGCCATAAAGTCATCTCACACGGCATTACCACTCTTAACTCAAAGATAGACACTGTGAAGAAGTATCCTGTCCCTCATAATGTTGATGCTGTACAAAACTTCATAGGCCTAACAGGATTCTATCGCCATTTCATCGCTGGCTATTCAGTGATTGAGTCTTCTCTCACTCACCTCCTTAAGAAAGACGTCCTATTCGCCAGGACAGCTGATCAGGAGAAAGCGTTTAAAACATTTAAAGAGGCTTTGATATCTGCTCCCATTCTCAAGTTCCCAGACTTCTCCAAATCTTTTGTCATAGTCACCGACGCCAGTAATATTGGATTAGGAGCCGTACTAACATAGACTAGCGACAGAAAACATGCCATTGCATATGCAAGCTGAGTTCTCTCCAAAGCAGAAAAGAATTACTCGACAACAGAACGAAAAGCTATAGCTGTAGTGTGGGCTCTTAAACATTTCAGAGACATCATCTACAACTACTCTGTCCATGTACTGACGAAAAAATAGAACCCAATAGGTAAGTTTGCCTGTTGGTCGCTCACGATACAAGAGTTCTTACCCACGTTTGGAAACTTACCTGGCAGACATAATGTAGTTGCCGATGCTCTCTCCCACTACGTCGCTCCTGTTCAGGTAGAATACCCTTCGACAGACTTGCAAGATGTAGAAATAGCACAACAACAAGATCCAATGTGGGCACCGATTATAAGCTTTCTAATGAACCCGAAAACGACTCTTACAGTCAAGTCTCCTATGCCACTCAAGGAACTAGTACTCGTAAACCACGTACTCCACATGAAGGTTATGTTTGGCTCTCCTGCCAGAATGATACATCAACCTGTTATTCCTGCGTCGATAGTACCAATCGTGTTGAAACTTGTCCATGACGCACAGTGCACATCCTGGTAAGGACTGCACCATAAAGCAGGCTTGCCTCGAGTATTACTGGCCCGAAATGGCAAAACAGATTAAACATCACGTGGATCAATGTCTAACCTGCCTAGCTAACAGAACCCATGTTGCTGGGCTGAACCCAATTCAGACTTACCCTACGACTAATGCACCTTGGGACCGTGTTTCTATGAACTTGCTAACGAACTTTGCTGAAATTTTCAAAGGTAATAAACATCTTCTAGATGCGGTGGATAACTTCTCTAAATACGGTAAACTGGTTCCGATTCCAAACAAAACTGCATAATGCATTTCATAATAACATAATTTGCAGGTATGGTCCACCTAGGGTTATACTCTCGGTATAACTCTAGGTGGACTCTCGGCCGTGGTCAGTATACTGTACTGACAATGGCCCGGAATTCAACAATTCTGTTATGGAACAACTGGCTAAACTGTACAAAAATAAAAAGTGCAATATAATGCCTTATCAACCGGCTAGCAATGGTCTTGCTGAAAGAACAAATAAGAAATTAACAGTCAATAACGCACTCAGAGTAACAGTCAATCGGGACAGTCACAAATGGGATGAACTTATACCAATCGTCCAAAGCTCGATAAACTCCTCTGTCAACTCCTCAATAGGAGATACACCTCACTTTGGGCTTTATCGGACAGACATGAGATTCCCTAATGCTCTCATATCCTCACCGCTTGTGTCACTTTACAACTATGATGATTATGTTAAAGTCAAACAAAGAGACACTCAATTGGTATTCCTGAGAGTCAAGGAATACCTATCTAAAGCTACTGACGATTTCACTAGGTTACAAAACGCTCATGCTAAACCTACAAAAATAGGACCTGGATCTTTAGTAATGATCCTCAACCAGCGAAGAGATGGTCCCATGTATATGCTGACTGAGAAGTTCCTTGGATCTTACAGAGTTCTTGAGCATATTACAGGTACCAAGTACAAGCTGGGAAACCTTGCTACAGGTGAACATGTAAATGAACATCTCAGTCACATGAAACTAGCCCGACTGACTGTTGACCAAGACAGCCCAGTACCTGTCAATGACCATGTAATGACTGACCCTACCACCGTGACACCCACTCTGGTCGAAGACACGAACAATGGTACCGCATCACCTGGTACTCATACTTACAACTTTCGGCCCAGACCAGTTATTTTGACAGTGCACCAACAACAGTCTGATGATACATGCTTGTGTGACTGTGGTGTTCCTGTCTGTAAAGGACAATGGATGCGTTACATCAGCTCCTCACTTCCTGACTGCCAGTATGTAGCAGAAGATGACTATATTCGTGAAGAACTAGCCCCTAACAGTCATAGTTTTTATGTCTAGCTGTAAGGGTAATGCTTACCATATTATAAACTAAGTAACCCGTTCATGCCTACTAACTTCTACCCCTTTTCCACTAGTTCTAGTTAATTGTTTTACGAGAAAGCTCGTCTTGAGTGAGTACCCAACCATTGTATATGTTAGACACTTTTATGTACCATTCCCGCACCATATCCGTTGAGATTTCCTGAGAGTTAAACTGATTACCGCCTTTCTCAGTGGATTTTATACATCTGTTTTTTTCCTTTGTTTCAAATGTATATAATATGATACCTACATAGCTCACCTTAATTCATAGTTTCAATCTTATGACTTCTCATACACTCACTGTTCAGGTCCTGGTGTTTTTGCCGCGTCCCTGCACTCCATATTTTAGTAGAACGTCACTTATACTCTGTACTATATCGTGCCTTTGTCAGCGTCTACCGATTATCATCTGCTTAACAGGTAACACTGTAGGTGTGCATCTTGATCCTTGCACACAACTTCTGGTCCACTGCCTCTACCTGCAGATGGACCTTCTGCCTCCAGTATGCTCAGACGTTTAACTAGTTAGTCATGATGCTCCATGAATAACTTAATTTTAGAATTATATTTATGCAATGTACTCTATATTCATGTATGTCTGAGACTGGGTTGTGGATGTCTCAGAGCTTGTTTACAGCCACCATAGGTAAGTAATCCTATACATAAATGTTAGTTAGGTTCACAACCAAAAAGTTCTTCAAGCAGATTGTTGAGGACGACGATGATAGCGTGCTAAGCGGAGTTGTACTCCCAGGGTATGGTGGGCGCCATCTTGTTATGTCTACTCAGAACCTCTCAGAACTAGGTGCTCCTTGTGTGCTCGCCCGAGGGACAGCCGAGGGCCACACCCCATAATCAAATTGGCGTTAGCCCTCGCCCAGCAGAGACACTTACGATAGCTAGTACGTGGCCCAGCATAAAATTTATAACTTTACTAGCAGCCGCTGACCCACAGCAACTTTCTCTGTCCCTTTCTCCTCCCCCACTATCGCAAACTCCCCCGTCTCATCGTCCTTCCTCACCATTACCCCCTTCCTTGTACCCACGTCCTCCACACTATCTCTCACTTCTGTCCCCTCGTCATCCCCCCCATTCCCCACTCCCTCGTCCGATGCCTTTCCAAAAGGTCTGATGTTCCCATCAGAAAATTGGGAATATAAAGTGAGCTGATGTTCCCATCACTGATATATAAGAAAAACAGTTAAAAAATGAAATGAAAATATGAAACAAAATAAAAAATAAACTATACTCACAAAATGAATGGTATGGTATACAAGACAGCTCAATTCCAACGGAATTTACACAAAATAATTAAATCAAAATGAAAATAAATAAAAATCTATGAAAATGCAATTTATCAGTGCAATCAGAAACATTGAAATGAAATTGTAACATATTTAGTATAGCATGTGTGTTGCTCATACATGCAACAGATGGTGCTGTTTTTCAAGAAAAGCATAGTTTTACCTGTCACAGGTGTGTCATCTATACTTATGAAATGAACGGTATAGTAAACAACACAGCTCAATTCAACACAATGTCACCAAAATAATTCAATAAAAAATAAAATAAATCAAAATCTGTGAAAATAAAATTTATCATTGCAATCAGAAACAATGAAATGGAATTCCTGACATATTTAGTATAGCGTGCATGTTGCTATTATGTGCAACAGATGGCGCTGTTTTGAAAATAATGCATGTTTTTCCCTGTCACAGGGGTGGCTTCTATATAGTAGGTTTATAAAAAGAAGCGCCTATTCGAATGCAACGTTGTGTCAAAATTTCAAAGCAATCGGTGAAGAACTTTTGGAGATTACAGCATGTGTTGCTCTTATGTCCAACAGATGGCTTTGTTTTTCAAAAAAAGTCTGTTTTTTCCTGTCTCAGGTGAGGCATGTATATATTAGATATATAAAAAGACGCGCCTATTCGAATGCAACGTTGTGTCAAAATTTCAAACACTCAATAAAGAGGTTTCGACGATTTCCTTCACATGAAAAACTCAGTTTTCAGAAAAAGCATGTTTTTTTTTCGTCACAGACATGACATCTATATAGTGTGTATATAAAAACCTGGCCGGATGCGAATGAAACGTTGTGTGAAAATTTCAAAGCAATCGGTGAAGAACTTTTGGAGATTAAGGGTTATGCACAAACGAACATTTTAATTTTTATTTATATCTATATAAATAAAAATGGAAAGGTTCATTTGTTCAACATCGCTAATCTCCAAAAGTTCTCCACCGATTGCTTTGAAATTTTCACACAATGTTCCATTCGCATCCGAGCAGGTTTTTATATACATACTATACTGATGTCACGTCTGTGACAGAAAAAACATGTTTTTTTTTAATTGTGCTTTTCATGTGAGAGAAATCTTCGAAACCTCTTTTCCGATTGCTTTGAAATTTTGACATGACGTTGCATTCGAATAGATGTATGATGTGAGTTTTTAGAATAGAATTTTTTAGTTTTTAGAATTTGTGAATAGATGTGAGTTTTTATATATCACCTATACACATGTCTCACCAGTGACAGGAAAAAAACATGCTTTTTTAAAAAACAGTCTCATCTGTTGGACGTAAGAGCAACACACGCTGTAATCTCACAGAGTTCTTCACCGATTGCTTTGAAATTCTGACACAACATTCCATTCGAATATGCGCGTGTTTTTATATACCTACTATATAGATGCCACCCCTCTGACAGGTAAAAACATGTTTTTTTTTCAAAAAACAGTGCCATCTGTTGCATGCAATATCAACACACACGCTATACTAAATATGTTATTAATGTTAATAGATTTTGAATTATTTAAATTTTTATGGAATTATTTTGAGTGACATTGTTTTGGAATTAAGCTGTGTTGTTTACCATACCATTCATTTCGTAAGTATAAGTATAGATGCCATACCTGTGACAGGTAAAAACATTTTTTTTAAGAAACGGTGCCATCTGTTGCACGTAACAGACACACTCTATACTAAGTATGGTACGATTCCATTTCAGTGTTTGATTGCCTTTACAAATTTAATTTTCATAGATGTCGATTTATTTTCATTGTGATATACCTATTTTTTGTGACTTTGCATTGGAACAGTGCTGTGTTGTTTATCATACCAATCATTTCGTGAGTATAAGTATAGATGCGACGCCTGTGACAGGTAAAAACATGATTTAAAAAAAAATAAGCCCCATCTGTTGCACGTAAGAACAAATTACGCTATACTAAATATGTTTCGATTCCATTTCAATGTTTTCGATTTCATTGATAAATTGAATTATCATAGATTTCGATTTACTTTCATTTTGATTTAATTCTTTTGCATGACATTGCATTGGAATTGAGCTTTGTTATTTACCATACCGTTCATTTCATGAGTATAGTTTATTTGTTTATTTTTTCATTGTTTTTCATTTCGTTTTTAATGGTTTTCCTATATTTCAGTGATGGGAAAATAAGATGATTTGATGTTCCCAATTTTCTGATGGGAACATCAGATCATTTGGGAATGCATCGAATTAGGGAGTGGGGAGGACGAGGGGACGGGAGTGGAGGAGGGTGGGGACGACGAGGGGACATAGGATTGGGTAATAGTGGGGAGGATGAGGGGACGGTGGAGTTGGGGATAGTGGGGACGATGGGACAGGGGAATGGAGATTGGTGGGGGGGGGGAGGACAAAGGGACAGGGAAGTGGGGGAAGTTGGGGAGGACGAGGGGACGGGGGAGGGGGGGAATGGTAGGGAGGACGAGGGGATGGGAGAGAGAGGGAGATGGGGAGAGGACGAGGGGATGGTGGAGTTGGGAATGGTTAGGAGGACGAGGGGAAGGTGGAGAGGTGGATGATGAGGAGGACATAGGGATGGGGGAGTGAGGAATGGTTGGGAGGATGAGGGGACGGGGGAGGGGGAATGGTGGGGAGGACTGGAAGACAGGGGAAGGGTTGCTGTTGCTCAGCAACGTACATGCGTTGCTGAGCTGCAGCAATGTGTGGCCGGGTACAGCTAGTAGATAATAAAAAAGAAAATGCCCACAGCTGTTTGGTACTCCATTCCTCCCCACTACCAAGAAAGCTACAACCGCAACCGACCACCATTATTATCCAGCCTCTCATCTCTCAATCACCTGATGTACAGGTTCATGAGTCTGTTGGGGTCTATCATATCTACACTTGAAACTGTGTATGGAGTCAGCCTCCACCACATCACTTCCTAATGCATTCCATTTGTCAATCACTCTGACACTAAAAAAGTTCTTTCTAATATCTCTGTGGCACTCAATTTCCACCTGTGTCCCTTAGTGCGTGTGCCCTTTGTGATAAATAGCCTGCTATCTATCCTATCAATTCCTATAAGAATCATGTTGACTTGATCATGTTCCCCCTAACTCTTCTGTTTTCCAGCGACGTGAGATATATTTCCCGTAGTCTCTCCTCATAGTTCATACTCCTCGGTTCGGATACTAGTCTGGTGGGAAACTTTTGAACGTTTTCCAGTTTAGTCTAATGCTTGAATATGGACTCCATGCTGGAACTGCATGCTCCAGGATTGGTCTGACATATGTGGAATACAAAGTTCTGTATGATTCCTTACACAAGTTTCTTATGTTGGCCAGCCTGGCATATCCCGCTGATGTTATTCTCTTGATGTGGGTTTCAGGGGAAAGGTCTGGTGTGATATCAACCTCCAAGTCTTTCTCTCCTTCTGACTTTTGAAGAATTTCATCTCCCTAATGATACCTTGTATATGGCCTCCTGGTCCCTACACCAATCTTCATTACATTACATTTGCTTGGGTTAGACTCTAACAACCATTTGTTTGACCATTCCTGCAGCTTGTCCAGGTCTTCTTGAAGCCTCAAGCTGTCCTCCTCTGTCTTAATCCTTCTCATAATTTTGGAATCGTCAGCAAACATTGAAGAGAATAAGTCTATACTCTCTGGGAGATCATTTAAATATATCGGAAACAGGACAGGTCCGAGTACAAAGCCCTGTGGGACTCCACTGGTGACTCCATGCTAATCTGAGGTCTCACCCCTCAGTGTAACTCTCCTGCCTGTTTCTCCAGCTTATGTATCAGCCTCTTATGGGGTACTGTGCCAAAGGCTTCCCGACAGTCCAAGAAAATGCAGTCCACGAATCCTTCTCTTTCTTGCTTAATCTTTGTCACCTGATCGTAAAATTTTATTAAGCCAGTGAGGCAAGATTTACCCTTCCTGAACCCATGTCGGTGGTTTGTCACGAAGTTCCTTCTCTCCAGATGAGTTACCAGGTTTTTTCTCATGATATTCTCCACCACCTTGCATGGTATACAAGTTAAGGATACTGGCCTGTAGTTCAGTACCTTTTGCCTGTCGCCCTTTTTGTATATTGGGACTACATTAGCCGTCTTCCATATTTCAGGTAGGTCTTCTGTCTCCAGTGACCCACTATACTCTTTCAGTACCCATGGTGAGATTCCTTCTGGACCAATAGCCTTACTCACGTCCAGATCCAACAAGTGTGTCTTGACCTCATTTCTTGTTATTTCGAACCCTTCCACGGCCGTCTGGTATACCTGTTCTCACCCGTTCTAAGTTACATCACTTGTTCTTTCACTGTTGTTTTCCTCCTGATGTGACTGTGGAGTAGCTTTGGTTCGGTCTTGGCTTTATTTGCTACATCATTATCATACGTTTTCTCTGCTTCTCTTCTCGCAATAACATACTCATTCCTGGTTCTCTAGTATCTCGCTCTGATTATGGTGTTCTGTTATTTCGGACGTTAATTCTACGTCTTTTTGTTCAGCTCCTTTGCTTCCATACATGCCCAATTAAACCACGATTTCTTCTTTTGCTTCTCGGATTATTCCTTTTCGGCTGGGATAGACCTGTTTACTGCCTCCTGACACTTTTTGGGTGACATGGTCCATCATGTCTTATACGAACTTAGCTCTGAGTTCTGTGTCCCATGGTATATCCATAAGGAAACTTCTCATATCCTCATAATTCCACTTTCGGTACGCCAGTCCTTTCTTTCCTAGTTATTTTTTTTGGGGGGGTGGGGAGATAAATCCTAGCTCTACCAGGTAGTCAAAGATCAATACACTGTGATCTCTCATTCCCAAGGGTGCTTCCAACTTAACTTCCCATATATCCCACTCATTTAGAGGTAAATATCAGATCAGGCATAGCTGGTTCATCCTCTCCTCTCATTCTTGTCGGTCCCTTGATGTGTGGACTTATAATGTTTCTTGTTGCCACTTCCATCGGCTTAGCTCTCCCTGTGTCTAGTCTTCCTTGTGGGTCTCTGATCTCCCAATCTATCTTCCCGTGGTTAAAGTCTCCCATGATTAGTAGTTCAGATCCATTCCTGCTAGCCACAGAAGCTGCCCTCTATATTATATTAATGGTGGTCATGTTGTTTCTATCATATTCCTGTCTGGGTCGTCTGTCATTAGGTGGGAGTTATATGACTACGACTATAACTTTTTGTCCTCCAATTGCTATAGTACCTGTTATGTAGTCACAAGTGAAACCTTCACTTGGTTGAAGTAGTCACTTGTGTACTCACCTAGTTGTACTCACCTAGTTGTGCTTGCGGGGATTGAGCTCCGGCTCTTTGGTCCCGTTTCTCAACTGTCAACCAACTGATGTACAGATTCCTGAATCTACTGGGTTCTATCATATCTACATTTGAAACTGTGTAAGGAGTCAGCCTCCACCACATCACTGTCTAATGCATTCCACTTGTTAACTACTTTGACACTGAAAAAGTTCTCTCTAATGTTCCTAAGGCTAATTTGAGTACTCAGTCTCCACCTGTGTTAAAAAGTTTATCCTTATCTACCCATTCAATTCCTCTGAGCATTTTGTAGGTAGTGATCATGTCTCCTCATTCTCTTCTGTTTTCCAGTGTCGTGAGGTGCATTTCACGCATCTTTTCCTCGTAACTCATGCTTCTTAGTTCTTGGACCAGCCTAGTGGCATATCTTTGGACTTTTTCCAGCTTCGTCTTATGCTTGACAAGGTACGGGTTCCATGCTGGGGCCGCATACTCCAGGATTGATCTTACATATGCAGTGTACAAGGTTCTGAATGATTCCTTACACAGGTTCCTGAAGGCTGTTCTGATGTTAGCCACCCTCGCATATGCAACAGATGTAATTCTTTTGATGTTGACTTCAGGAGACAGGTTTTGTGTGATATCAACTCCTAGATCTTTCTCTCTGTCCGTTTCATGAAGTACATCATTTCCCATTCGGTATCCTATGTCTGGCCTCCTGTTTCCACTGCCTAGTTTCATGACCTTGCATTTACTAGAGTTGAACTTTAGTAGCCATTTGTTGGATCATTCATTCAGTCTGCCTAGGTCATCTTGTAGCCTCCTACTATCATCCTCTGTTTTAATCCTCCTCATAATTTTTGCATCATCAGCAAACAATGAGAGGAACGATTCTATACCCTCTGGGAGATCATTTACACATATCAGGAATAGTATAGGTCCAAGGATTGAACCCTGCTGGTCTCCACTGGTGACGTTTCGCCAATCTGAGGCCTCACCCCTCAGAATGACTCGCTGTCTTCTGTTGCTTAGGTACTCCCTTATCCAATGGAATACCTTCCTTTCACTCCTGACCACATCTTCAGCTTTTTCACTAGCCTCTTGTGTGGCACTGTGTCAAAGGCTTTCTGGCACTCCAAGAAGATGCAGTCTGCCTACCCCTCTCTTTCTTGCCTGATTTTTATTGCCTGGTCATAGAATTCAGTTAATCCTGTGAGGCAGGACATGCCATCCCTGAACCCATGTTGATGCTGTGTTACGAAGTTCTTTAGGTCCAGATGTTCCACAAGTTTTTTTTCGCACAATCGTCTCTATCAGCTTGCATGGTATGCAAGTTAGGGACACTGGCCTGTAGTTCAGTGCTTTCTGTCTATCCCCTTTCTTGTATATCGGGACTACATTAGCAGTCTTCCACATTTTTAGCAGTTCTCCTGTTACCAGTGATCTGTTATACACTATGGAGAGTGCCAGGCATAGTGCTTCTGCTCTTTATTATAGTATCCATGGGGAGATTCCATTCAGGCCTATAGCCTATGTCACATCCAACTCTAGCAAGAGATTCCTTACATCCCCACTGGTAGTCTCAAACTCTTCTAGTTGTTCCTGGTTAACTATTCCCTCTCTTATCTCTGGAACTTCCCCTTGCATGTGAAGACCTCCTGGAATTTATTATTCAGTTCCTCACACACTTCCTTGTCGTTTGTTGTGAATCTGTCTGCCCCTATCCACAATTTCATTACCTGTTCCTTTACTGTTGTTTTTCTCCTGATGTGGCTGTGCAGCAATTTAGGTTGAGTCTTTGCCTTGCTTGCAACGTCATTTTCGTAATGCCTTTCTGTCTCTCGTCTCAACCTGGCATATTCATTCCTTGCACTCTGGTATGTTTCTCTGCTCTCGAGTGATCTATTATTTCTATAGTTTCTCCACGCCCTTTTACTTTACTGCTTAGCTAGCCTACATCTCTGATTAAACCATGGGTTTCTCATTTGCATTCCGTTGTTTTCCTTTTGGTCCGGGACAAACTTGTCTGCTGCCTCTTTACACTTCTACATGATGTAGTCCATCATGTCTTGGGCCGTCTTTCCCCTGAGCTCTGTTTCCCATGTTATATCTGTTAGGAATTTCCTTCTCTCCTCATAGTTTCCCTTTCGGAATGCCAGCCTTTTGTTTTCAGTTCCCCTCCTCGAGTTCCTTAACCCTTCTTCAATCAGATACTCAAACGTCCGACACTGTGGTTGCTCATTCCTACTAGGGCCTCGAAACCGATATCCCTTATATCGGAGTCGTTCGAGTGAAGACTAGGTCGAGTCTCGCTGGTTAATCGTTTCCTCTCATCCTTGTGGGTCCTCTGACATGCTGGCTTAAGAAGTTTCTTGTCGCCACCTCGAATAGTTTAGCTCTCCATGTATCCTCACCTCCATGTGATTCCTTGTTTTCTCAGTCTATCCTTCCATGATTAAAGTCTTCCATGATGAGCAGATGAGATCTATTTCTACAGGAAGCAGAAGCTTCCCTATCATTTATAGTGTTAACTGCCATGTTGTTGTTGTCATACTCTTGCCTGAGTCTTCTATCATTGGGTGGCGGGTTATATATTACTGCTACTACTATTCTTGGTCCTCCCATTGTCATGGTGCCTGTTATGTAGTCTCTGAATCCCTTGCAGCCTGGGATAGCCATCTCCTTGTAACTCCATTCCTTTCTCATTAGTAGAGCCACTCCGCCTCCTCCCTTACCTTCCCCCTCTTTCCTTATTACTGCGTAGTCCTGGGGAAAAACCTCCATCATTTTGATTCCTGAGAGTTTTGTTTGTGTGAGTCCGATTACATCTGGGTTCACTTCTTGAGCTCTTTCCCTTAGTTCACTTGCCTTGCTTGTGATCCCATCTATGTTTGAGTGCATCACCCTGAACTGACTCTCTTCCGTCCCTTCTCATTTTCTGTTGATTCCCATGAAGGAGGGAAAGAGGGAGGATCCAGGATGGTAGGGCCTAAGGAGGGGGACCTGGGGGATATGGTGTGTGGGGGGGCTGGGAGGATCTGGTACGTGGAGGGTGGTGGTGGAGGAGAGAGGGCTTGGGGGGGGGAGAAGCGAGGGAATGGGGGGGGGGGGGAGGGTGAGAAGGGGAGGTTAGGGGGGAGTAAGAGGGGGAGGCTTGGGGGGCATGGGTGAGAAGGGAGGGCTTGGTGGGTTGGTGAGAAAGGAGGTCCTGGGGAGGATGGTGAGTAGGGGTCAGGATGCCCTTGGTGGGCACTTAATGGGGGGCTGGCAGGGGTTGAGGCAGGTAGGACGTCCATTGGTTGGAAGGTGGGAGTGGTGCTCCTATCCCTGTGGCTGTTAAACGTGTGTGTACTCACCTAGTTGCACTCACCTAGTTGTATTTGCGGGGATTGTGTTCTGGCTCTTTGGTCCCGCCTCTTAACCGTCAATCAACAGGTGTACAGATTCCTGAGCCTATTGGGCTCTATCATATCTACACCTGAAACTGTATATGGAGTCAGCCTCCACCACATCACCTCCTAATGAATTCCATTTGTCAATCACTCTGACACTAAAAAAGTTTTTTCTAATATCTCTGTGGCTCATTTGGGCACTCAGTTTCCACTTGTGTCCCCATGTGTGTGTGTCTCTTGTGTTAAATAGACTGTCTTTATCTACTATACACTATCGAGAGTGGCAAGCAAAGTGCCTCTGCACACACTTTCAGTACCCATTGCGAGATCCCGTCTGGACCAACAGCCTTTCTAACATCCAGATCCAGCAGGTATCTCTTGACGTCCTCTCTCGAAATTTTGAACTCTTCTATGGCCGCCTGGTTTACTTCCCTTTCTCCTAGCACAGTGACCTCACCTTGTTCTATTGTGAAGACCTCCTGGAACCTCTTGTTGAGTTCTTCACACACCTCTTTGTCATTCTCTGTATACCTGTCCTCGCCTGTTTTAAGTTTCACTACCTGTTCTTTCACTGTTGTTTTCCTTCTGATGTGACTGTGAAGTGGCTTTGGTTTGGTCTTGGCTTTGTTTGCTATATCATTTTCATAACTTTTCTCTGCTTCTCTTCTCACCCTGACATACTCATTCCTAGTTCTCTGGTATCTTTCTCTGCTTTCTGGTGTTCTGTTATTCCAGAAGTTCCTCAACGCCCTTTTGTTCAGTTTCTTTGCTTCCATACATGCCCTATTATACCATGGATTCTTCTTTTGCTTCTCGGATTTTTCCTTTTGGGCCGAGATGTACCTGCTAACTGCCTCCTGACATATTTAGGTGACATAGTCCATCATATCTTGTACAGACTTAGCTCTGAGGTCTGTGTCCCAAGGTATTTTCCTTAGAAAGCTTCTCATCTCCTCATAATTTCCCTTTCAGTAAGCCATCCTTTTGTTTCCTAGTTCTTTTTTTTGGGAGATAATTCCAAGCTCTACCAGGTACTCAAAGTTCAATACACTGTGATCACTCATTCCCAAGGGTGCTTCCATCTTGACTTCCCTTATATCCACTCCTTTAGGGTAAATATCACATCAAGCATTGCTGGTTCATCTTCTCCTCACATTCTTGTTGGTTCCTTGATGTGCTGGCTTAGAAAGTTTCTTGTTGCCACGTCTAGCAGCTTAGCTCTCCATGTTTCTGGTCCTCCATGCGGGTCTCTGTTCTCCCAATCTATATTCCCATGGTTGAAGTCTTCCATGATTAGTAGTCCAGATCCATTCCTGCTAGCGACAGAAGCTGCTCTCTTTATTATGTTAGTGGTGGCCATGTTGTTTCTATCATATTCCTGTCTGTGTCTTCTGTCATTTGGTGGTGAATTATATATGACTACGACTATAATTTTTTGCCCTCCAGTTGTTATTGTACCAGTTATGTAGTCACTGAAACCTTCACATCCCTGAACAACCATCTCCTCAAAATCCTAGCTTTTTCTTACAAGCAGGGCTACACCACCACCACCTCTTCCTTCCGTCTCTTTCCTCATAACATAATAGTCCTGTGGGAACACTGCATTTGTTAGGGTTTTCGTTAGCTTTGTTTCTGTGAAAGCTATTATGTCTGGGCTTTCCTCTAGTACTCATTCTCCAAGTTCATTTGCTTTATTTGTAATTCCATCTATGTTAGTGTACATTGCCTTGAGGCTCACTTTCTTCTGTCCCTTCTCAAATCTCCTCCTTGGTGAGTGTTCTGTTAGTTGGGGAAGCTGTTCGATGGGTGTGAGGATTTGTGAGGTGGATAACAGGGTTGCAGAGGATACTGGGATGAGGGGTCAAGTGAAGGGGGAGGGACAGGGAGTGTTTGGGGTAGGGGGGTTTTCTATGCAGAGGAGGGTGGTGGGGTTGCCCTCCCCACTGGTGTTGCTGGGTAGCTGGTTGTGGTTTCCCCCCTTGCCTCTGGGGGTGATGTGTTAGGAGCTGTGATTTCCTGGTTTTCCCCCTCTCGCCCTGTGCTTCTTCCTTGCTTCTGCCGCCATGGCCCTCTCCTCCCTCGTTATGTCCCTCTGGAGGAATACTTTTTTTAATTTTCCCACATGTTGCAGGTGGTTTTTCTTTGTTAGAATCGTGTCCTTTGTGTTTTCATTTGCAAACACTATCTTTAACACACGGTCTCGGTCTTTTTTGTACCTGCCTAAACTGAAAACCCCTTCCATGTCTAGTGCCTTCAGTATTTCATTCACTGCCGCTTTG
>NC_091193.1:36596792-36630252 GCF_040958095.1 Procambarus clarkii
CTGACATATGTGGTATACAAAGTTCCGAATGATTCCTTACACATGTTTCTAAAGGCCGTTCTTATGTGGGCCAACCTGGCAAATGCCGCTGATGTTATCCTCTTGATATGGGCTTCAGGGGAAAGGTCTGGCATGATATCAACCCCCAACTCTTTCTCTCTCTCTGACTCTTTAAGAATTTTATCTCCCAAATGATACCTTGTATCTGGTATTCTGCTCCCTACACCTATCTTCATTACATTACATTTGGTTGGGTTAAACTCTAACAACCGTTTGTTGGACCATTCCTGCAGTTTGTCCAGGTCTTTCTGAAGCCTCAAGCTGTTCTCCTCTGTCTTATTCCTTCTCATAATTTTGGCGTCGTCAGCAAACATTGAGAGGAATGAGTCTATACTCTCTGGAAGATCATTTCCGTATATCAGAAACAGGATTGGTCCGAGTACAGAGCCCTGTGGGACTCCACTGGTGACTTCACGCCAATCTGAGGTCTCATTCGTTACTGTAGCTCTCTGCTTCCTATTGCTTAGGTACTCCCTCGTCCACTGCAGCGCCCTACCAGTTACTCCTGCCTGTTTCTCCAGCTTATGCATCAGCCTTTTATGGGGAACTGTGTCAAAGGTTTTCCGACAGTCCAAAAAGATGCAGTCAGCCCATCCTTCTCTTTCTTGCTTAATGTTTGTCACCTGATCGTAGAATTCTATTAAGCCTGTAAGGCAAGATTTACCCTCCCTGAACCCATGTTGATGGGTTGTCACGAAGTCCCTTCTCTGCAGATGAGTTACTAGGTCTTTTCTCACGATCTTCTCCATCACTTTGCATGGTATACAAGTTAAGGACACTGGCCTGTAGTTCAGTGCCTCTTGTCTGTCGCCCTTTTTGTATATTGGGACTACATTAGCCGTCTTCCATATTTCTGGTGTGTGTGTGTGTGTGTGTGTGTATTCACCTAACTTTACTAACGACTTCTCGCCCCTTACCGTAACTCTTTGGCTCCTTCCTGTTAGGTAGTTCCTTATCCATGCTAGGACCTTTCCACCCACCCCCGCCTGCCTCTCGAGCTTGAACATCAGTCTCATGTACGATACTGTATCAAAGGTTTTTTGGCAGTCCAGAAATATGCAGTCTGCCCAACCATCTCTGTCCTGTCTTATCCTCGTTATTTTATCATAGAATTCCAGAAGGTTTGTTAGGCACGATTTCCCTGTCCAGAACCCATGTTGATGTTTGTTCACAAACCTAATGTTCTCCAGGTGTGCAACCAGTCGTAGCCTAATTATTCTTTCCAGTATTTTACAGGGGATGCTTGTCAGTGATACAGGTCTATAGTTAAGTGCCTCCTCCCTATCACCTTTCTTCAAGATTGGTACGACATTTGCCTTCTTCCAGCAACTGGGCAATTCTCCTGGCATAAGTGACTCATTAAAGATCATTGCCAGAGGCACGCTGAGGGGCTGTGCTGCTTCTTTTAGTATACACGGTGATAATTTGTCTGGTCCAACTGCTTTAGTTGCATCCTGTGTTGTCAACTGTTTCATTACCTCCTCTGCTGTCACCTCTATATCTGATAGTCTTTCATCTAGGATAATCCCTTCAAACAATGAGAGCTGCTCAGGCTCGGTAGTAAACACTCCATGAAAACTGGCATTCAGTGCCTCACAGATTTCCTTGTCACTTTCAGTATATTCCCCCCTCTGTTTTCCTTGGCCTTGTCACTTGGTCGTTTACCGACATTTTTCTTCTTATATGGCTGTGGCAAAGCAACTTAGGGGTTGCTTTTTCGCTTTGATCGCGATGTCGTTCTCATAGTCCCTTTCCGATATTCGTTTTATGTTAATGTAATCGTTCCTAGCTCTGTTGCATCTGATCCTGTTGTCCTCTGTCCTTTGTCTTCTGTACTTCCTCCACTCCCGCCTGCTGGCCATTTTTGCTTCCTGACACTGCCTATTAAACCATGGGTTATTATATGCCCTCTTATATTTTTCCCTTTACTCTTGGTATAAATCTCTCTTCGGCCTCCTGGCATTTCTGTATGACTAGGTCCATCATATCTTGAACTGTTTTTCCTCGAATTTCTTCCTTCTACTGCACCTCTCTCAGATAGTCCCTTATCCTCCTATAGTCCCCTTTCCTGTAGTCAACTCTCCTTTCCCAGACCTCTTGTCCCATGGTCACAAGTTTGAATTCCATTATGTAGTCAAAGACTAGGACACAATGGTCGCTGGCCCCTAGAGGTATTTCATGTTCCAAATTCTCGATGTCTTCTACGTTCTGGTGAAAATCAGGTCTAATAGGCTCAGTGCATTTCCTCCTCTTTCCCTTGTGTCTTCCTTTACATGTTGTGTTAGGAAATTCCTGTCTATAGCATCTACTAACTTTGCTCCCCACGTTTCGTCCCCTTCATGAGGATTTCTTGATTCCCAATTTATCTCTCCATGATTTAGGTCCCCCATGACCAGCAGCTTCGCTCTCATTCTGTGGGCTAGTGTTGCAATAGCACGCTCCTCACCAGATTTAACAGATCATTTTGCTATAACCCCCTTTGAATTGACATCAGCATTAGGGAAACCTATACAAACTGCCCCTGGTGAGGATGGTATAACTTATAACACCTTGAGCTTACTGAATGATGTCCCTAGCCACCTTCTGCTTGACCTGTATCAAATGAGTCTCTCGCAAGGTATCTTGCCAAAGAAATGGACACAAAGTCTCATAGTACCAATTCCTAAACCTAACTCTCAAAGATTCAGACCCATTTCCCTTACATCTTGCATGTGTAAAGTTTTGGAAAGAAATGTTCTCAATCGTGTCATGTTTCAGGTCAAAGAAAAACTGGCCCCAAACCTATATGGGTTCATGCCCAAGTGTAGCACACAAACATGCTTTGCTGAATATTTTGTAAACTCCCAGGATGGGTCACAGGCAGCCTTTATTGACCTAGAGTCAGCTTTCGATGTAGCGAATGGCGAAATAATATTAGAGCAACTTGCTGAATTTGGAATCAAAGGTAATCTTCTGAGTTGGATAAAGAGCTACCTATCCAACAGGCGTGCTAGTGTCCTATTTAAAGGAGTTAAAAGTACAAGAACAGATGCATTCGAACTAGGCACACCTCAAAGTGGTGTCCTAAGCCCTATGCTCTTCAACATACTTATGCACAAACTTATCCATGACATACCTGTACAACCTATGGAAACTATTATATGTTATGCTGATGATATTTGTATTATGGCACACAGTAAACCAAGGCTACAAGTGTTACTTGATGCATTCTCCAAGAAAGTAGTAGAATGTGGCCTCAAAATTTCTGTTGATAAAACAAGAGTTCTTGTTCCCCATTCTCTTCATGTTAACTATACTATTAATGGAGTGCCCATGGAGACGTGCGAGTCTTATAAATATCTGGGAGTCGAGGTTAGTGATACAAATCTCGTCAGCAACTTGCGCAAAAAACTTGTTTAGCGTCTTAAACCTCTCAAAACTCTTGTTGGCAAAGGATTTGGCATTAACATAAAATATGTGTTACGGCCCTCTTGGGTCGCAACTGGGTTCTTTCTCTGATGTTGTTAGAGGTAGGGTATCCGGCCCCAAGCTAGTAGTGGCTTTCAAGGGATGTGATCCGTAACGCAAGTAAATTAAAGGGGAAGGGAGACAAAGGCAAAAACTTAAACATATAATTATCACCATCACCATAAATAATATATAAATTATCACTCAGGGGAGGTATAAACACTATTATGTACAATCTTGTCTTCTTCTGAAGACACAGGATGCTCTGCTTAACGGTGCTCAAGACGAGTAGCCCTGGTTCTCCTCTTGTGGCCTCTCGACGAATCCTTAGATTCTCTTAACGAGTCTACCCTGGCCACAGGCCAGCCAAATCACAGTCCCACTGAGTGCGCAGTCGTGGAGGCCGTCAACCACAAATCCAGCCTGTAGCTGGTAAGTTCCAATCAGTTCCGCAGGTTAGGCCACCGTAGTGGAGGCCTTCAACCACAAATCCAGCCTGTAGCTGGCAGGTTCCGATCAGTTCCGCAGGTTAAGCCACTCAACGACCGATACTAGGGTTGCGAGCCCTAGGCAGGAGCCTCGTGTGATCCCACAGATCACTCTCCTCACCACAACACCCCAGTGGTTAGTCTTCTCCACCAGTCAGTCCTGGGTATGACAATTCCTCAACTGCCACGTCACAGGCAGGCTAACACCACAGTGTTCATCCGGGGGGGTGACTCACAGCTGCTGCAGCAAACACGTGGAGAGTCTTCGGCTGCCTTGGGAAGACTGATCCAACGTTCATTACAGCAGTCCCAGGTCGACTCTGTAATCAGACACGTCATCAGTATCAGTATAAGTATGAAGCTTATGTTCTCATTGGTAACCCAATTTCTCAGGTCTTCAAACTTCCATTTCTGCTTTATTAAGAGTGCCACTCTCCCTCCCTGTCTCTGTGTCCTCTCTTTTCTTATCACCTGGTACCCCTCTGGAAGGATTGCTTCTGAGATCATGTCATTTATTTTAGTTTCCACAATTGCAACTATGTCACGATCTGCCTCACTCACTCTTTCTTTTATCTCTTCTGCTTTATTAGATACCCCATCAGCATTGATGTACCAAACCTTGAGATTCTTCATGGAAACTCTTGTACTAGAGTTCGCCCTTATTCTGGGGGTCTGGGGGGATCTGGGGATGTCTAGGGGGGAGTGAATGGGGGCTGAGGTGATCCGGGGGTGTCTGGGGAATCCGGGCGGTGTTTGGGGTGATGCTGGGGGTGTCTGGGGAGGTCCGGGGGGTGAAAGGTGTCGGGAGGGATGCTTGGGGGGCGAATTGGAACTGGGCATCTAGGAAGGTAGGTAGGAAGGTCTGGGATAGAGCCTGGGTAGGTAGGTCTGAAGTAGGAAGGGCATACTGGGTCTGAAGATTAGGGAGGGTCTGATAGGCATAGAGGGGTTGGGAGGTAGCGTAGGGTTAGGAGTCAGTTAGAGGTTGAGAGGTTTGCGGGGGAGAAGGATAGAGAGGGTAGGGGGAAGAGGGGCAGATGGAACATGGATAATGAGAATGGGAGGGAGGTTGTATTAGTCAGAGGGAACTCAGGGGTAGGTGTGGGCATTGGGGCAGAAGGGGGAAAGAGGGAAATGGAGGAAGAGGTAGGGGGGTCCCCCAGTCCTCCACGGGGGGTCCATGTGCCCCCCTCGCAATGTGTGTATGTGTGTGTGTGTGTGTGTACCCACCTAGTTGTACTCACCTAGTTGTTTCTGCAGGATCGAGTACTGACTCTTGGATCCCGCCTTTCGAGCATCGGTTGTTTACAGCAATGACTCCTGTCCCATTTCCCTATCATACCTGGTTTTAAAATTATGAATAGTATTTGCTTCCACAACTTGTTCCTGAAGCGCATTCCATTTTCCCACTACTCTCACGCTAAAAGAAAACTTCCTAACATCTCTGTGACTCATCTGAGTTTCCAGCTTCCATCCATGTCCCCTCGTTCTGTTACTATTCCGTGTGAACATTTCGTCTATGTCCACTCTGTCAATCCCTCTGAGTATTTTATACGTTCCTATCATGTCCCCCCTCTCCCTTCTTCTTTTTAGTGTCGTAAGGCACAGTTCCCTCAGGCGCTCCTCATACCCCATCCCTCGTAGCTCTGGGACGAGTCTCGTTGCAAACCTCTGAACCTTTTCCAGTTTCATTATATGCTTCTTCAGATTGGGACTCCATGATGAGGCGGCATACTCTAAGACTGACCTCACGTAGGCAGTGTAAAGCGCCCTAAATGCCTCCTTACTTAGGTTTCTGAATGATGTTCTAACTTTTGCCAGTGTAGAGTACGCTGCTGTCGTTATCCTATTTGTATGTGCCTCAGGAGATAGATTAGGTGTTACGTCCACACCCAGGTCTCTTTCGCGCGTCGTCACAGGTAGGCTGTTCCCCTTCATTGTGTACTGTCCCTTTGGTCTCCTTCCTCCTAGTCCCATTTCCATAACTTTACATTTGCTCGTGTTGAATTCCAGTAGCCATTTCTCTGACCATCTCTGCAACCTGTTCAGGTCCTCTTGGAGGATCCTGCAATCCTCATCTGTCACAACTCTTCTCATCAACTTTGCGTCATCCGCAAACATCGACGTGTACTCACCTAATTGTACTCACCTAATTGTGCTTGCGGGAGTTGAGCTTTGGCTCTTTTGTCCCGCCTCTCAACTGTCAATCAATTGGTGTACAGATTCCTGAACCTACTGGGCTCTATCATATCTACATTTGAAACTGTGTATGGAGTCAGCCTCCACCACATCACTTCCTAGTGCATTCCATTTATTAACTACTCTGAGGAGTAGTGCATACACACGTGTGCGTGTGTTTGCACTACTGATTGACAGTAGCACACACACGTGTGCGTGTGTGTGTGTGTGTGTGTGTGTGTGTGTGTGTGTGTGTGTGTGTGTGTGTGTGTGTGTGTGTGTGTGTGTGTGTATGTGTGTGTGTGTGTGTGTGTGTGTGTGTGTGTGTGTGTGTGTGTGTGTGTGTGTGTGTGTGTGTGTGTGTGTGTGTGTGTGTGTGTGTGTGTGTGTGTATACACACCTATTTGTGCTTGCAGGATCGAGCATTGACTCTTGGATCGTGTGTGTGTGTGTGTGTGTGTTAAGGCTTGAATGGTTGGCAAATTCTATTTGTTCAACAGAATACATGACGGTATACATTGCTCATGAATGTACATTCTTAAGATGTCTGATCTCTAAATGCAGTAAATATAATACTTAAGAAATTATCCTTATTTCACAATTTTATTACAATATTTGTAATAAGAAAATTTTTAAATTAAATTTATTTAAAAGTTTTTAAAATTATGACTTTTTTTCTATTTCATCCTCGGTTAAGACTGGCCGGACAAGGGGGAATTGCCATTCCTTCACACTGCGGCCAGATGGAGCGCCAGTCCTCTTCACATGATAAGTCTGCTGATGGACCACAGTGTTGAGATTAACGCTGTTGAAGACGAAGGTTAGTGTTCCAGTAATGTTCATATTATCTCTAAATTGTGGGTTCAGCAGGAGACCCCCAAACATCTCTTTAATTAATCCACTGACAAAGTTAACACTAATGCTATTGACTATTATAAGTGGATGTAGCTCGATCATTTTGGTCAATTTGTCTTGGTCATTTGTTATAATTTATCCTAGTTACCTGTTATTCTTGTGGCACTTTGCCGAGGTGATAGTTTGACAATTAATGGATGTTCGGGGCAAACTTGAGATTAATATACTGGAAAGAAAATATATAAATTTGGCAAAACGTGGCCGATATTGATTGAATATTAACCTATATGTGGGGAAAATCTTCAAACATATAGTTTACTATAATCATAAATTAATTAATAAATCTAGATAAATATTTGACATTAGGGGACTGTATCAATTGAATATAATTAGTTAGATTATTCCACTTCCACCCTTTTTGGGGGTAGATCTAAAACTGCTAGATCTACCTAATAAACATTATATTGCATAATTTCAATAATAAAATTGATCAGGAAAAAAGGGTTATGGTGTTAGTAAACAAACTACAATATCATAACAAAGTAATGATCAACACAGCTGTCAAGTAGATAATGAGAAGTGCATCTAACAGTCTTCCTATATCAGTACAATCCTGTCTCAATGTAAAGGTGTCTTAGACATATGGTTCTCCAGTCAAGATGATCCGCTCTCGTCTCCTTTATTCCACGCTGTGAAAGGCATAAAATGTAATTCCTATTGAACTACAGTTACATTAACTAATATCCATTAAAGGAATTAACCGCTTCACGGAATTATACTTACTAGGTTTATTTAATAATCCTACGTCCTAACGATTGGATAATCTATCACTGTAATCATGGCCATAAAGAATGATAAGATTGCTCATCCAACCGGACGTGGTGTCCTCGATGCTAGGTGAAGCAGGCAGCAACGTCTGGGACTCGTTAATGCACGGATGATCCCTATATTTTGCGATGCTAAATGGCGAGTTTCTCGGAACACCAGCAGAGGTGACGTGCGCATTCCCGAGCTTTCTATCTGTGAATAATCTCGACATACAAGTCACGATATTTTACTCTGTCTTACTATCTAATAAGACATTGCCGACGTTATTTTACGTCGTAATAATGCACTTCAGGTATAAACAGACAGTTTTCCGCTGTTTATATTATTGAACCAAAGTGTCGTTATATGAACAACACATATGCATAGGTAATATTCAGTTCGTGACTTTATCCTGCCAGAATCAGCTGATGGCGGCTGTGGAAAATTCTACCTAGAAAAAGGAGGTATAATTTCTTTTAATTAATTAAATAAATTTCCAGTCTAAATTACCTAGTAAATTAAACAAAGATTAGACTGGGTTTAATTCGATTAATAAAAACAGTTTGTTCTCATAGGATCTGGGTGATTTATGCCATCGCAGCCATGAATAATAGGAAGAATTTGGCGGCACTATGCTTCTTGTTAGTAATGTTAGTCAATTTAATATCCTAGCACAATAAATTTATCTCATCGTACTAGGGGCTAGTATTTGGGGTGTGGGAAATGTGGGACAATATAAGCATGGGAGTAAACCATGTGTTAAGTGGAGGTAACAAGTATCAACCAGTAGAGCAAGAGCTTGGGAGCCGCTAATAAGCTTCGTGTGATTGTAAATCTTTGCATGTGAAAAGTTGTGGTCGTGTCAACACAGGTTTGATAGCATGTGAAGAATGCTGTGCTAATAACAATTAATGAATAAAGTATTCTGCACTAAACAGTAATACGAAAATATAAATTTTCAGGTAAAATTTTTATTTTACCTTATGTTTGTTAGGTAAACCGTGAGGTGTTAAGATAGTGATTACCTGTGGCAGTCATGTTCACTAACTCACATTGCTATTTAAATCGAGGCAGACACCTCTATGTCCAGTGCCAAATAAATTGAGTTATCCTCAGCAGAAGCGGTGAGCTTTACTTAGGTCAAGCTGCCTCGCTGTTGCCGCGGCTGCCCTGATGACTTCATTCCTCCAACAGCTGATTTGTGACGTCGGCCATGTTCTTAGTCTCCTGTCTCTCACTAATAATAACCTTGACGTCGCACTCACTCACTAAGGCTCCTCTCCAATGAAGTCTTCAAGTACTCTCGTTCCAATCATAGTAGTAAGAGCTGTATCCTCAGGCTGCTCAACTACCGCTAAATGTGTTGTATTCTCATAAGAGCACGTTGCCCCGCGGGACCTCCACCTTCCTCCGTAGTCTCTGAGTTGTATAGCCTGCACTGTTAAACTATGCCAACATGTCCACTGTCTCCACTGGTTGTGTCAACATTTATCATATATAGTGTCACTGGAGATTAACGTGATTTCGAATTATCTGATAAAATAATCGCAACAATCACTAGTCTGGCTCTCGTGCTAAAAGGGTATTTGGCACTACACTTACCCGTCGTCCTGTTGAATGCTATAAATCTCTTCTTACCTTCATTTCCTTCTGTACAGCAGCAACATATATGGCCACGACCCACTGGTTTATGGGTTGTGTCGGGACTGCCTCAAACACTTGACGAACGATCCTCACTCTTCGCATTATACACAAACATCTGAAGGGGATGTAATCACATCCCTATTCTGACCAAGGGTGCCCTCTTGGGTTCCACTAACGACAGTCGCTCCACCTTGTCACTTTTTGCTTTTCCACCCTGTCAAAAATGTTGTCAGCCTCTCCTGTTATGGTCAAAGTACTCTTAATGCTCCCTCTAGCAATGCTCAACTTCCCACACTATCGCAAAACTGGCGATCTTCTCCTGGAGTGCTGGCGCCTACGTCTGCCCTTGGCCTCAGCTGTGAGACCAGTGATTCAATTCGCAAATCTGTTGTCCCGTCTTGGTGCTCGCTGATGACGTCACTGCATCACTATTGCTGATTGGCTGCGACTAGCTGCTTTACCCACTCTTGCCTCTCATTGTATAGCGACTAAGTCGGTGTCACAGCACTCGACGAAATCTCCTCCTCTTCCTCTGATCCTCGGTGCTATTTTGTGTGGACATTCACCCGTTGCAAGTACTTTAAAACTACATTTACCTCACAGGTGTGCCTTGTGCACTTTTATTATAATTTTAAACTTTCTTTGGGCCGTCTAGTCGTTCATTCGGTGGGAATAAATCACTCTTGATGAATGTAAGGCCTTAATTTAGACGGTGATCATAATGCAATATTTTAATAGTTGAAATATTTAGTCACAGTGGATAATACCATACTGATAAATAGCTTATTCTCCTGTTTAGACAGTATTTTTAGTAATGATGAGGACCACCATTCATATATTGAGGTAATGGACTAAAAGAAAGCTGAATTTGCACACTGAATATGGGCAAACAGGATAAATTTTGTATGTATGTTGATAACAAAACTTAAAGCCGAGTTTTCCTTAATTTATGAATTTTCATTATTTTTATGAAATGATAAAGCTTTCCATAATATTATATGTGATTTTGAGTTTTCTTAATTTGAGTTAAAATAACATAGAAATATGACAAAACCTAACCTAACCTGAACTAACATAACTAAGTCAGTAATTCATGCTCTTAATAATATAATAATAACACTCTAGTCACTGAGAAACAAACTGTAATTAATCAACTATCACTTAAACTGATAAAATAACAATGTAATCACATATCACTGAGTCACCATAATAACGAGTACTCACCCAACAAACTTTTGTGTCATTAAGTCACAATCACTCACACAGGCCACTTGGACACCGTTACTGGACTAGATGGTTACAATCTTAAACTGACTAGTGTTTAATCTACCACACTTGAGTGGTGTGACATGCTTGAAGTGTCATGTCTGCCCCTCACTTTCTCAGCGGATCCACACACACAGAGAGCTCGTTGCGAGTGTTACTCTGTTTAATCTGAGAATGGGTGATTGTTGTTAATTACTAAAACATGTACGAACCATGAAAGAATCAGGATCTTGTAAGGGTTAAGGGAATGATGTTCTCAAACTTCCTCAAACTCTCTCTCTGTTTTTGACATAATGTACATGATAAATGCTCCAACTTTTCCTAATGGATCAACATCTCAACACGATGTTGCAACATTATATTTATTTATATATATATATATATATATATATATATATATATATATATATATATATATATATATATATATATATATATATATATATATATATATATATATATATATATATATATATTCGGTGGGAATAAATCACTCTTGATGAATGTAAGGCCTTAATTTAGACAGTGATCATAATGCAATATTTTAATAGTTGAAATATTTAGTCACAGTGGAAAATACCATACGGATAAATAGCTTATTCTCCTGTTTAGACAGTATTTTTAGTAATGATGAGGACCACCATTCATATATTGAGGTAATGGACTAAAAGAAAGCTGAATTTGCACACTGAATATGGGCAAACAGGATAAATTTTGTATGTATGTTGATAACAAAACTTAAAGCCGAGTTTTCCTTAATTTATGAATTTTCATTATTTTTATGAAATGATAAAGCTTTCCATAATATTATATGTGATTTTGAGTTTTCTTAATTTGAGTTAAAATAACATAGAAATATGACAAAACCTAACCTAACCTGAACTAACATAACTAAGTCAGTAATTCATGCTCTTAATAATATAATAATAACACTCTAGTCACTGAGAAACAAACTGTAATTAATCAACTATCACTTAAACTGATAAAATAACAATGTAATCACATATCACTGAGTCACCATAATAACGAGTACTCACCCAACAAACTTTTGTGTCATTAAGTCACAATCACTCACACAGGCCACTTGGACACCGTTACTGGACTAGATGGTTACAATCTTAAACTGACTAGTGTTTAATCTACCACACTTGAGTGGTGTGACATGCTTGAAGTGTCATGTCTGCCCCTCACTTTCTCAGCGGATCCACACACACAGAGAGCTCGTTGCGAGTGTTACTCTGTTTAATCTGAGAATGGGTGATTGTTGTTAATTACTAAAACATGTACGAACCATGAAAGAATCAGGATCTTGTAAGGGTTAAGGGAATGATGTTCTCAAACTTCCTCAAACTCTCTCTCTGTTTTTGACATAATGTACATGATAAATGCTCCAACTTTTCCTAATGGATCAACATCTCAACACGATGTTGCAACATTATATTTATTTATATATATATATATATATATTTTTTTTTTTTTTTTTTTTTTTTTTTTTTTTTTTTTTTTTTTTTTTTGAGATATATACAAGAGTTGTTACATTCATGTACAGCCACTAGTACGCGTAGCGTTTCGGGCAGGTCCCTGGAATACGATCCCCTGCCGCGAAGAATCGTTTTTTCATCCAAGTACACATTTTACTGTTGCGTTAAACAGAGGCTACAGTTAAGGAATTGCGCCCAGTAAATCCTCCCCGGCCAGGATACGAACCCATGACATTGCGCTCGCGGAACGCCAGGCGAGTGTCTTACCACTACACCACGGAGACTGTGCTAATGTCTGTATATATATATATATATATATATATATATATATATATATATATATATATATATATATATATATATATATATATATATATATATATATTTATATATATATATATATATATATATATATATTTATATATATATATTTATATTTATTTATATATATAAATCTTAAATTATATATATATAATAATATATATATATATATATATATATATATATATATATATATATATATAAATATATATATATATATATATATATATATATATATATATATATATATATATAAATATATATATATATATATATATATATATATATATATAAATATATATATATATATATATTTGTGCAATAATTGGCTAGTGATTGCTGGTGTTGACTTCTTGATGTGTAGTGCCTCGCAAACGTCAAGCCGCCTGCTATCGCTGTATCTATCGATGATTTCTGTGTTGTTTACTAGGATTTCTCTGGCGATGGTTTGGTTATGGGAAGAGATTATATGTTCCTTAATGGAGCCCTGTTGCTTATGCATCGTTAAACGCCTAGAAAGAGATGTTGTTGTCTTGCCTATATACTGGGTTTTTTGGAGCTTACAGTCCCCAAGTGGGCATTTGAAGGCATAGACGACGTTAGTCTCTTTTAAAGCGTTCTGTTTTGTGTCTGGAGAGTTTCTCATGAGTAGGCTGGCCGTTTTTCTGGTTTTATAGTAAATCGTCAGTTGTATCCTCTGATTTTTGTCTGTAGGGATAACGTTTCTATTAACAATATCTTTCAGGACCCTTTCCTCCGTTTTATGAGCTGTGGAAAAGAAGTTCCTGTAAAATAGTCTAATAGGGGGTATAGGTGTTGTGTTAGTTGTCTCTTCAGAGGTTGCATGGCTTTTCACTTTCCTTCTTATGATGTCTTCGATGAAACCATTGGAGAAGCCGTTATTGACTAGAACCTGCCTTACCCTACAGAGTTCTTCGTCGACTTGCTTCCATTCTGAGCTGTGGCTGAGAGCACGGTCGACGTATGCGTTAACAACACTCCTCTTGTACCTGTCGGGGCAGTCGCTGTTGGCATTTAGGCACATTCCTATGTTTGTTTCCTTAGTGTAGACTGCAGTGTGGAAACCTCCGCCCTTTTCCATGACTGTTACATCTAGAAAAGGCAGCTTCCCATCCTTTTCCGTCTCGTAAGTGAAACGCAGCACGGAACTCTGCTCAAATGCCTCCTTCAGCTCCTGCAGATGTCTGACATCAGGTACCTGTGTAAAAATGTCGTCAACATACCTGCAGTATATGGCCGGTTTCAAGTTCATGTCGACTAAGACTTTTTGCTCGATGGTACCCATGTAGAAGTTTGCAAACAGGACACCTAGGGGAGAACCCATGGCGACCCCATCTACTTGCTTATACATGTGCCCATCCGGGCTCAAGAAGGGTGCCTCTTTAGTACAAGCTTGGAGTAGTTTCCTCAGAATACTTTCTGGCATGTCAAGAGGAGTACAGGCTGGATCACGATACACTCTGTCGGCTATCACCGACAGAGTGATAGCCGACAGAGTGATAGATTTACCAACGTACCTGTGGACGAGACAATCGGAATGATAGCCGACAGAGTGTATCGTGATCCAGCCTGTACTCCTCTTGACATGCCAGAAAGTATTCTGAGGAAACTACTCCAAGCTTGTACTAAAGAGGCACCCTTCTTGAGCCCGGATGGGCACATGTATAAGCAAGTAGATGGGGTCGCCATGGGTTCTCCCCTAGGTGTCCTGTTTGCAAACTTCTACATGGGTACCATCGAGCAAAAAGTCTTAGTCGACATGAACTTGAAACCGGCCATATACTGCAGGTATGTTGACGACATTTTTACACAGGTACCTGATGTCAGACATCTGCAGGAGCTGAAGGAGGCATTTGAGCAGAGTTCCGTGCTGCGTTTCACTTACGAGACGGAAAAGGATGGGAAGCTGCCTTTTCTAGATGTAACAGTCATGGAAAAGGGCGGAGGTTTCCACACTGCAGTCTACACTAAGGAAACAAACATAGGAATGTGCCTAAATGCCAACAGCGACTGCCCCGACAGGTACAAGAGGAGTGTTGTTAACGCATACGTCGACCGTGCTCTCAGCCACAGCTCAGAATGGAAGCAAGTCGACGAAGAACTCTGTAGGGTAAGGCAGGTTCTAGTCAATAACGGCTTCTCCAATGGTTTCATCGAAGACATCATAAGAAGGAAAGTGAAAAGCCATGCAACCTCTGAAGAGACAACTAACACAACACCTATACCCCCTATTAGACTATTTTACAGGAACTTCTTTTCCACAGCTCATAAAACGGAGGAAAGGGTCCTGAAAGATATTGTTAATAGAAACGTTATCCCTACAGACAAAAATCAGAGGATACAACTGACGATTTACTATAAAACCAGAAAAACGGCCAGCCTACTCATGAGAAACTCTCCAGACACAAAACAGAACGCTTTAAAAGAGACTAACGTCGTCTATGCCTTCAAATGCCCACTTGGGGACTGTAAGCTCCAAAAAACCCAGTATATAGGCAAGACAACAACATCTCTTTCTAGGCGTTTAACGATGCATAAGCAACAGGGCTCCATTAAGGAACATATAATCTCTTCCCATAACCAAACCATCGCCAGAGAAATCCTAGTAAACAACACAGAAATCATCGATAGATACAGCGATAGCAGGCGGCTTGACGTTTGCGAGGCACTATATATATATATATATATATATATTTATATATATATATATATATATATATATATATATATATATATATATATATATATATATATATATATATATATGTATATATATATATATATATATATATATATATACATATATATATATATATATATATATATATATATATATATATATATATATATATATATATATATATATATATGTGTGTTTATTGGCTAGGGTTCGAGTCTCCTGGTGGGAAAGTGTTCTAAAGTTGTAAATATATATATATATATATATATATATATATATATATATATATATATATATATATATATATATATATATATATATATATATATTTATATATATATATATATATATATATATATATATATATATATATATTTATATATATATATATATAAATGTATATATATATATGTATATATATATATATATATATATATATGTCGTACCTAGTAGCCAGAACGCACTTCTCAGCCTACTATGCAAGGCCCGATTTGCCTAATAAGCCAAGTTTTCATGAATTAATGTTTTTTCGACTACCTAACCTACCTAACCTAACCTAACCTAACATTTTCGGCTACCTAACCTAACCTAACCTATAAAGATAGGTTAGGTAGGGTTGGTTAGGTTTGGTCATATATCTACGTTAATTTTAACTCCAATAAAAAAAAATTTACGTCATACATAATGAAATGGGTAGCTTTATCATTTCATAAGAAAAAAATTAGAGAAAATATATTATCTCAGGAAAACTTGGCTTATTAGGCAAATCAGGCCTTGCATAGTAGGCCGAGAAGTGCATTCTGGCTACTAGGTACGACATATATATATATATATATATATATATATATATATATATATATATATATATATATATATATATATATGTATATATATATATATATATATATATATATATATATATATATATATATATGTATATATATATATATATATATATATATATATATATATATATATATATATATATATATATGTGTTTATTGGCTAGGGTTCGAGTCTCCTGGTGGGAAAGTGTTCTAAAGTTGTAAATATATATATATATATATATATATATATATATATATATATATATATATATATATATATATATATATATATATATATATATTAGTATATTTTTGTAGCAGTCTTTCTTGTAAACATTTCTGTTTTGTGTTTGTCACCTCACCCAAAACTTTTGTACCATGTCCCCTCATCCAATAGAGTATAAGTACGAAGAATTTGTGTGTAAATTAAGTCTTTGACAATGTAATAAGAATTACGAAACGCGTTCAGGCGTCAGACAATTAAAAAATGAATTTCGGAGAATTGTTATTTTTATTACCACCGACAGTGAAGAAAAACATAAGAAATATTGAGAAGATTCATGTTAGAATTATTACTCTTACCATTTCGGTCATATTCAACAACACACATATATACGGAGGACGAGGACAGAGGACGGACACGTGGTGAGCAAGGTCTTACACTTGAACCAATTTCAACTTGGATCACGGTGCCTGAGCCAGCCAAGACTTGACCTATGTAGGTATGAATACCTGCTGAAGGCCCCGGGGGTGACAAGACGAACCATATCTCCTTCATTCTAACACAATGAACGTAGAAAGGTGCCTTGTCTGAGCTTTGTGTATGGCGAGGCAGGTAGAGTGTATGGGTGAGGGTGAGGGGAGGGTCGCCGCCGTCTCAGTGCCGCCACCCACCAGCCCCCAGGAGGGGTACGGGGTGCGGGGGGAGTGATGGGGGGAGGCTCTTGAGCTGCCTACAGTGATGTTAGTGGAAAGTTAGTGCGTTCATAAGCAAATCGGTGAGTTTAGTGTTAAAAACAAAGTGCACTAGTGATTTCCCCGAGTGTTTGATAGTGTGTAACAAGTGTGACGGCGGCCTCCCTCGCGTGCCCCCCCTCCCCACCCCCGCCCGCCATCTTCCCCCACCCCGCTACCTGCGCCCGACCCAGCCAGCCGCCCATCAACACAGCCTACCCACACACGGTGCCCAGGCCATGCCCAACCGCCCCAGGAGGGTAATGCTTGCCGTGTTACTCTCCACATGGGAAGGAGAGGGTGCACTCAGTGAGCAGCCAGGCGTCATCACATCTAGGCATGGCACATGTCGCACCTGACACACAGCCTCTTTCCAGCCAAGAAGATGAATTCCCAAGAGGAAACTGTCAAGTGTGTGACAGACGGTATCGTCTCAATGTAAATCGAACTGTCCGCTATCATTTTGTCAATTCAGGTGGTTGTCTAGGGTCTAGGCGCCTGCCCCGGGGCAGTGACGATGGACAACCTGCTGCAGGAGCGAGGAACAATACCTCCCTCAACTTCATTTCAGCAGATAATCTGCTTGAAGCAGTCAAAGCGACGTCTACCAGGACCTTACCCTACATCCCCAAGGCTGCCCGTCATCAAGCAGCAGCCAAACTCACCAGTCTGCTGACAAAGGTCAACAATGCTCCCAGAACCTCTGGATCGTGGTACAATCTCCTTCTATTTGGGAATGCATGCTTAGCATTACCGCCCAGGAGAGACGAGTCATTAGCAACCTATGTAATCAAGGCACTTAATGAATTCCCCAGAGCAGACAACCTGGTCCGCCTCCCCCCTCGTGCCAAGAACACCAGCCGCAGGACGACCAACAATAACTCATCTGAGAACCACAAAATGAGAGCATAGATCACCAGGAAAATAGAAGAGGGCAATACCACAGGTGCCATCAGAATCATGACCAGCGATGACACTATTGCCCCCAGGAACGCCACGACAGCAGAGGCTGTTCAAGACAAACACCCACCCAGAGCCCCCGACAGCAGTAGGGATCCCCAGGAAAACAATGTTGGAATAGAACCCTTGACTGTTCGAGAATCTGAGGCGTACAAAGCAGCCATGTTTTTCCCAACAGGTTCAGCAGGGGGCTTTATAGGCCTAAGACCCCAGCACATCAAACAAATGCTGAACCCGGTGCTTGGAGATGCTGCAAAGGACCTTCTATTGGAACTTACCATATTCTCCAACATGTGTTTGGCTGGCGGCATCCCTGAGGACATCAGGCATGTATTTTATGGAGCAGCACTCTATGCTCTAAAGAAGAAGGATAGGGGTATCAGGCCCATTGCCGTTGGCAACACCCTACACCACCCTACAACACCTACGACGTCTCGTAGCCAAGGCTGCAGTGAGATCTATCAGCTAGGAAGCAGCCACCTTGCTGAAACCTCATCAGCTCGGGTTTGGGATTCCCCTAGGTTGTGAAGCTGCAGCACATGCAGTGCGGGCTTACATTGCTGATCTCCCGGACCAGAAGGCACTAGTAAAGCGTGACTTCAAAAATACTTTCAATCAAGTCAGACGAGACGCTATCCTCAGGGCTGTACACAACCATTTCCGTCCACTTTACCCATTCATCCGATCGTGCTACAGTGGGGACTCGAAGCTTCTTTTTGGGGAGCATGAAATAAACTCCTGTGAAGGTGTTCAACAAGGTGACCCCTTAGCCCCCCTCCTTTTCTGCCTAGCTATCAAAGAGGTCACTGATAGTCTGACAAGCGAGCAAAACATCTGGTACCTGGATGATGGCACTCTCGTTGGAACCCCGGCAACCATTTTGGAGGATATAAGGAAAATCCAGGAGCAGGGAGCAGCCTTAGGCCTCATTGTCAGTGCATCCAAATGTGAAAGAATCTCCTGCAACTCAGACATCACTGGACAAATACAAAATGTTCTTCCAGACATTCTCGTTGTCGAGCCACTGTACTGCACTCTCCTGGGTGCCCCCATTGGCCCAAGAGCAATCGAGGAGGCCCTGGGTGCAAAAATCACTGATCTAAAGAGAATGCTGGACAGGATTGACAAGATTGATGCCCATGATGCTCTCTTTCTCCTCACAAGATGCCTGTCTCTCCCTAAGTTGACCTACTTTCTGAGATGTTCTCCATCCTACAGCAGCCCTAAGTTAAATGTGTATGACACCCTTCTGAGGTCCATGCTGGTGAAAGTCCTGAACCTGCCATTGGACGACTCTCAGTGGGAGCAAGCAACCCTTCCTGTAAGACTCGGCGGCCTTGGTGTCCGCACAGCCTCCCAAATTGCTCTACCAGCCTTCCTTTCCTCCTCTCATGCATCGCACGACCTCGTCAGAAATATTTTACCTGCAACCCTGAGAGATTCAGCAGGAATACACGATCCTGCTTTCACTGAATGTTCAAATCAGTGGGATGTTCTTGCAGCCCCAGCAACCATTATAGAGCCAACAAAACAACACAGACAGTCCGGCTGGGACCACCCTCTAGTGGAAAAAGTAGCTGATGCCATGCTCAGCGTCGCAACATCAGACAAGGAGAAAGCCCGCCTCAGAGCAGTGCATGCCCCCCATGCAGGAGACTTCCTCCTGGCAGTACCCATGTCAGCAATGGGCACGCGCCTAGATCCAGAATCCCTTCGTGTAGCAGTGGCCCTCCGCCTTGGTGCCCCAATTCACACTGAATACAAGTGTATTTGCAACAGGGTGGAAGCAGACAAATACAGACTGCATGGGTTGCATTGCGGAAGCACAAAGGGCTGGCATGCAAGACACAACGAGGTCAATGACATCAAGAGAAGCCTCGTCTCAGCTGGGTGCCCAGCGGAGAGAGAACCTCGCATCCTAGTGGTCCAAAACCCGGATTTCCCCACACTTCGCCCTGATGGCATCACCATATACTCATGGAAGGAGGGTAGACAGTTGGTGTGGGACTACACATGTGTATCCACCCTGGCTGACACCTATGTACACTTCGGAGCTGATCAAGCAGGTGGGGCGGCCAACCACAGGGAAACAGCAAAATCACTCAAGTACAGGCGAATGGAAGGTCAATACCTCTTTGTTCCCATAGCGTCTGAGACGCATGGCCCCTGGGGCAAGAGTGCCTTGGGATTTCTCAAGGAATTGGGTTCCAAGCACATTGACGTCACCAGAGACCCAAGGGCTTCCAGTTTTTTATTTCAGCGTCTCAGTGTGGCGATCCAGAGGGAAAATGCTTGCTGCGTCCTCGGTTCCTGTCCAGAAGCGGAGGAGCTTCAAGAGATCCATAACCTTTAGGCATTTGTCTTGTATGTTTTGTAACCTTTAAATACACAATAAAGGAAAAAAAAAAAAAAATGGGAAGGGGGTGGTAGGAGAAAAGCACACAGAAACTGTATTGGAGGGGACCCACATTCCCTCCAATGCGTTATGTGTGGTTTCCTCCGAGGCTATGGGTCCCCCTTTATCCAGCCAGAGGTGGTACTCTTTATATATAAAAAAAAAAAAAAAAAAAAAAAAAAAAAAAAAAAAAAAAAAAAAATATATATATATATATATATATATATATATATATATATATATATATATATATATATATATATATATATATATATATATATATATATATATATATATACATATATATATATATATATATATATATATATATATATATATATATATATATATATATATATATATATATATATATATATATATATGACAATGTCAGACCACGGAGGAAAATGAAACAGGAAATTTCCTTAAGTACTTTCGTATATTAAATACATCTTCAGAAGGAATCATTAATATACACTGAAGTATTTAATATACGAAAGTACTTAAGGAAATTTCCTATTTCATTTTCCTCCGTGGTCTGACATTGTCACATTCTTAATCACGTGTTTATTTTCGTGATATACACACACATATATATATATATATATATATATATATATATATATATATATATATATATATATATATATATATATATAACTGAAAACTCACACCCCAGAAGTGACTCGAACCCATACTCCCAGAAGCAACGCAACTGGTATGTACAAGACGCCTTAATCCACTTGACCATCACGACCGGACATAATGAGGTGATAGCCGAGGCTATTTGAACCACCCCACCGCCGGCACTCGGATAGTAATCTTGGGCATAGCATTTTACCAAACCACCTCATTCTTTGGGGCACACGTGAGGAACACAAATGCGAACAAGCCTGAATGGTCCCCAGGACAATATGCAACTGAAAACTCACACCCCAGAAGTGACTCGAACCCATACTCCCAGAAGCAACGCAACTGGTATGTACAAGACGCCTTAATCCACTTGACCATCACGACCGGACATAATGAGGTGATAGCCGAGGCTATTTGAACCACCCCACCGCCGGCACTCGGATAGTAATCTTGGGCATAGCATTTTACCAAATCACCTCATTCTTTGGGGCACACGTGAGGAACACAAATGCGAACAAGCCTGAATGGTCCCCAGGACAATATGCAACTGAAAACTCACACCCCAGAAGTGACTCGAACCCATACTCCCAGAAGCAACGCAACTGGTATGTACAAGACGCCTTAATCCACTTGACCATCACGACCGGACATAATGAGGTGATAGCCGAGGCTATTTGAACCACCCCACCGCCGGCACTCGGATAGTAATCTTGGGCATAGCATTTTACCAAAACACCTCATTCTTTGGGGCACACGTGAGGAACACAAATGCGAACAAGCCTGAATGGTCCCCAGGACAATATGCAACTGAAAACTCACACCCCAGAAGTGACTCGAACCCATACTCCCAGAAGCAACGCAACTGGTATGTACAAGACGCCTTAATCCACTTGACCATCACGACCGGACATAATGAGGTGATAGCCGAGGCTATTTGAACCACCCCACCGCCGGCACTCGGATAGTAATCATGGGCATAGCATTTTACCAAATCACCTTATTCTTTGGGGCACACGTGAGGAACACAAATGCGAACAAGCCTGAATGGTCCCCAGGACAATATGCAACTGAAAACTCACACCCCAGAAGTGACTCGAACCCATACTCCCAGAAGCAACGCAACTGGTATGTACAAGACGCCTTAATCCACTTGACCATCACGACCGGACATAATGAGGTGATAGCCGAGGCTATTTGAACCACCCCACCGCCGGCACTCGGATAGTAATCTTGGGCATAGCATTTTACCAAATCACCTCATTCTTTGGGGCACACGTGAGGAACACAAATGCGAACAAGCCTGAATGGTCCCCAGGACAATATGCAACTGAAAACTCACACCCCAGAAGTGACTCGAACCCATACTCCCAGAAGCAACGCAACTGGTATGTACAAGACGCCTTAATCCACTTGACCATCACGACTGGACATAATGAGGTGATAGCCGAGGCTATTTGAACCACCCCACCGCCGGCACTCGGATAGTAATCTTGGGCATAGCATTTTACCAAATCACCTCATTCTTTGGGGCACACGTGAGGAACACAAATGCGAACAAGCCTGAATGGTCCCCAGGACAATATGCAACTGAAAACTCACACCCCAGAAGTGACTCGAACCCATACTCCCAGAAGCAACGCAACTGGTATGTACAAGACGCCTTAATCCACTTGACCATCACGACCGGACATAATGAGGTGATAGCCGAGGCTATTTGAATCACCCCACCGCCGGCACTTGGATAGTAATCTTGGGCATAGCATTTTACCAAAACACCTCATTCTTTGGGGCACACGTGAGGAACACAAATGCGAACAAGCCTGAATGGTCCCCAGGACAATATGCAACTGAAAACTCACACCCCAGAAGTGACTCGAACCCATACTCCCAGAAGCAACGCAACTGGTATGTACAAGACGCCTTAATCCACTTGACCATCACGACCGGACATAATGAGGTGATAGCCGAGGCTATTTGAACCACCCCACCGCCGGCACTCGGATAGTAATCATGGGCATAGCATTTTACCAAATCACCTCATTCTTTGGGGCACACGTGAGGAACACAAATGCGAACAAGCCTGAATGGTCCCCAGGACAATATGCAACTGAAAACTCACACCCCAGAAGTGACTCGAACCCATACTCCCAGAAGCAACGCAACTGGTATGTACAAGACGCCTTAATCCACTTGACCATCACGACCGGACATAATGAGGTGATAGCCGAGGCTATTTGAACCACCCCACCGCCGGCACTCGGATAGTAATCTTGGGCATAGCATTTTACCAAATCACCTCATTCTTTGGGGCACACGTGAGGAACACAAATGCGAACAAGCCTGAATGGTCCCCAGGACAATATGCAACTGAAAACTCACACCCCAGAAGTGACTCGAACCCATACTCCCAGAAGCAACGCAACTGGTATGTACAAGACGCCTTAATCCACTTGACCATCACGACTGGACATAATGAGGTGATAGCCGAGGCTATTTGAACCACCCCACCGCCGGCACTCGGATAGTAATCTTGGGCATAGCATTTTACCAAATCACCTCATTCTTTGGGGCACACGTGAGGAACACAAATGCGAACAAGCCTGAATGGTCCCCAGGACAATATGCAACTGAAAACTCACACCCCAGAAGTGACTCGAACCCATACTCCCAGAAGCAACGCAACTGGTATGTACAAGACGCCTTAATCCACTTGACCATCACGACCGGACATAATGAGGTGATAGCTGAGGCTATTTGAACCACCCCACCGCCGGCACTCGGATAGTAATCTTGGGCATAGCATTTTACCAAATCACCTCATTCTTTGGGGCACACGTGAGAAACACAAATGCGAACAAGCCTGAATGGTCCCAGGACAATATGCAACTGAAAACTCACACCCCAGAAGTGACTCGAACCCATACTCCCAGAAGCAACGCAACTGGTATGTACAAGACGCCTTAATCCACTTGACCATCACGACTGGACATAATGAGGTGATAGCCGAGGCTATTTGAACCACCCCACCGCCGGCACTCGGATAGTAATCTTGGGCATAGCATTTTACCAAATCACCTCATTCTTTGGGGCACACGTGAGGAACACAAATGCGAACAAGCCTGAATGGTCCCCAGGACAATATGCAACTGAAAACTCACACCCCAGAAGTGACTCGAACCCATACTCCCAGAAGCAACGCAACTGGTATGTACAAGACGCCTTAATCCACTTGACCATCACGACCGGACATAATGAGGTGATAGCCGAGGCTATTTGAACCACCCCACCGCCGGCACTCGGATAGTAATCTTGGGCATAGCATTTTACCAAATCACCTCATTCTTTGGGGCACACGTGAGGAACACAAATGCGAACAAGCCTGAATGGTCCCCAGGACAATATGCAACTGAAAACTCACACCCCAGAAGTGACTCGAACCCATACTCCCAGAAGCAACGCAACTGGTATGTACAAGACGCCTTAATCCACTTGACCATCACGACCGGACATAATGAGGTGATAGCCGACGCTATTTGAACCACCCCACCGCCGGCACTCGGATAGTAATCTTGGGCATAGCATTTTACCAAATCACCTCAATCTTTGGGGCACACGTGAGGAACACAAATGCGAACAAGCCTGAATGGTCCCCAGGACAATATGCAACTGAAAACTCACACCCCAGAATTGACTCGAACCCATACTCCCAGAAGCAACGCAACTGGTATGTACAAGACGCCTTAATCCACTTGACCATCACGACCGGACATAATGAGGTGATAGCCGAGGCTATTTGAACCACCCGTCCGCCGGCACTCGGATAGTAATCTTGGGCATAGCATTTTACCAAATCACCTCATTCTTTGGGGCACACGTGAGGAACACAAATGCGAACAAGCCTGAATGGTCCCCAGGACAATATGCAACTGAAAACTCACACCCCAGAAGTGACTCGAACCCATACTCCCAGAAGCAACGCAACTGGTATGTACAAGACGCCTTAATCCACTTGACCATCACGACCGGACATAATGAGGTGATAGCGGAGGCTATTTGAACCACCCCACCGCCGGCACTCGGATAGTAATCTTGGGCATAGCATTTTACCAAATCACCTCATTCTTTGGGGCACACGTGAGGAACACAAATGCGAACAAGCCTGAATGGTCCCCAGGACAATGTGCAACTGAAAACTCACACCCCAGAAGTGACTCGAAACCATACTCCCAGAAGCAACGCAACTGGTATGTACAAGACGCCTTAATCCACTTGATCATCACGACCGGACATAATGAGGTGATAGCCGAGGCTATTTGAACCACCCCACCGCTGGCACTCGGATAGTAATCTTGGGCATAGCATTTTACCAAATCACCTCATTCTTTGGGGCACACGTGAGGAACACAAATGCGAACAAGCCTGAATGGTCCCCAGGACAATATGCAACTGAAAACTCACACCCCAGAAGTGACTCGAACCCAAGATTACTATCCGAGTGCCGGCGGTGGGGTGGTTCAAATAGCCTCGGCTATCTCCTCATTATGTCCGGTCATGATGGTCAAGTGGATTAAGGCGTCTTGTACATACCAGTTGCGTTGCTTCTGGGAGTATGGGTTCGAGTCACTTCTGGGGTGTGAATTTTCAGTTCCATATTGTCCTGGGGACCATTCAGGCTTGTTTGCATTTGTGTTCCTCACGTGTGCCCCAAAGAATGAGGTGATTTGGTAAAATGCTATGCCCAAGATTACTATCCGAGTGCCGGCGGTGGGGTGGTTCAAATAGCCTCGGCTATCACCTCATTATGTCCGGTCGTGATGGTCAAGTGGATTAAGGCGTCTTGTACATACCAGTTGCGTTGCTTCTGGGAGTATGGGTTCGAGTCACTTCTGGGGTGTGAGTTTTCAGTTGCATATTGTCCTTGGGACCATTCAGGCTTGTTCGCATTTGTGTTCCTCACGTGTGCCCCAAAGAATGAGGTGATTTGGTAAAATGCTATGCCCAAGATTACTATCCGAGTGCCGGCGGTGGGGTGGTTCAAATAGCGTCGGCTATCACCTCATTATGTCCGGTCGTGATGGTCAAGTGGATTAAGGCGTCTTGTACATACCAGTTGCGTTGCTTCTGGGAGTATGGGTTCGAGTCACTTCTGGGGGTGTGAGTTTTCAGTTGCATATTGTCCTGGGGACCATTCAGGCTTGTTCGCATTTGTGTTCCTCACGTGTGCCCCAAAGAATGAGGTGATTTGGTAAAATGCTATGCCCAAGATTACTATCCGAGTGCCGGCGGTGGGGTGGTTCAAATAGCCTCGGCTATCACCTCATTATGTCCGGTCGTGATGGTCAAGTGGATTAAGGCGTCTTGTACATACCAGTTGCGTTGCTTCTGGGAGTATGGGTTCGAGTCACTCCTGGGGTGTGAGTTTTCAGTTGCATATTGTCCTGGGGACCATTCAGGCTTGTTCGCATTTGTGTTCCTCACGTGTGCCCCAAAGAATGAGGTGATTTGGTAAAATGCTATGCCCAAGATTACTATCCGAGTGCCGGCGGTGGGGTGGTTCAAATAGCCTCGGCTATCACCTCATTATGTCCGGTCGTGATGGTCAAGTGGATTAAGGCGTCTTGTACATACCAGTTGCGTTGCTTCTGGGAGTATGGGTTCGAGTCACTTCTGGGGTGTGAGTTTTCAGTTGCATATTGTCCTGGGGACCATTCAGGCTTGTTCGCATTTGTGTTCCTCACGTGTGCCCCAAAGAATGAGGTGATTTGGTAAAATGCTATGCCCAAGATTACTATCCGAGTGCCGGCGGTGGGGTGGTTCAAATAGCCTCGGCTATCACCTCATTATGTCCGGTCGTGATGGTCAAGTGGATTAAGGCGTCTTGTACATACCAGTTGCGTTGCTTCTGGGAGTATGGGTTCGAGTCACTTCTGGGGTGTGAGTTTTCAGTTGCATATTGTCCTGAGGACCATTCAGGCTTGTTCGCATTTGTGTTCCTCACGTGTGCTCCAAAGAATGAGGTAATTTGGTAAAATGCTATGCCCAAGATTACTATCCGAGTGCCGGCGGTGGGGTGGTTCAAATAGCCTCGGCTATCACCTCATTATGTCCGGTCGTGATGGTCAAGTGGATTAAGGCGTCTTGTACATATCAGTTGCGTTGCTTCTGGGAGTATGGGTTCGAGTCACTTCTGGGGTGTGAGTTTTCAGTTGCATATTGTCCTGGGGACCATTCAGGCTTGTTCGCATTTGTGTTCCTCACGTGTGCCCCAAAGAATGAGGTGATTTGGTAAAATGCTATGCCCAAGATTACTATCCGAGTGCCGGCGGTGGGGTGGTTCAAATAGCCTCGGCTATCACCTCATTATGTCCGGTCGTGATGGTCAAGTGGATTAAGGCGTCTTGTACATACCAGTTGCGTTGCTTCTGGGAGTATGGGTTCGAGTCACTTCTGGGGTGTGAGTTTTCAGTTGCATATTGTCCTGGGGACCATTCAGGCTTGTTCGCATTTGTGTTCCTCACGTGTGCCCCAAAGAATGAGGTGATTTGGTAAAATACTATGCCCAAGATTACTATCCGAGTGCCGGCGGTGGGGTGGTTCAAATAGCCTCGGCTATCACCTCATTATGTCCGGTCGTGATGGTCAAGTGGATTAAGGCGTCTTGTACATACCAGTTGCGTTGCTTCTGGGAGTATGGGTTCGAGTCACTTCTGGGGTGTGAGTTTTCAGTTGCATATTGTCCTGGGGACCATTCAGGCTTGTTCGCATTTGTGTTCCTCACGTGTGCCCCAAAGAATGAGGTGATTTGGTAAAATGCTATACCCAAGATTACTATCCGAGTGCCGGCGGTGGGGTGGTTCAAATAGCCTCGGCTATCACCTCATTATGTCCGGTCGTGATGGTCAAGTGGATTAAGGCGTCTTGTACATACCAGTTGCGTTGCTTCTGGGAGTATGGGTTCGAGTCACTTCTGGGGTGTGAGTTTTCAGTTGCATATTGTCCTGGGGACTATTCAGGCTTGTTCGCATTTGTGTTCCTCACGTGTGCCCCAAAGAATGAGGTGATTTGGTAAAATGCTATGCCCAAGATTACTATCCGAGTGCCGGCGGTGGGGTGGTTCAAATAGCCTCGGCTATCACCTCATTATGTCCGGTCGTGATGGTCAAGTGGATTAAGGCGTCTTGTACATACCAGTTGCGTTGCTTCTGGGAGTATGGGTTCGAGTCACTTCTGGGGTGTGAGTTTTCAGTTGCATATTGTCCTGGGGACCATTCAGGCTTGTTCGCATTTGTGTTCCTCACGTGTGCCCCAAAGAATGAGGTGATTTGGTAAAATGCTATGCCCAAGATTACTATCCAAGTGCCGGCGGTGGGGTGGTTCAAATAGCCTCGGCTATCACCTCATTATGTCCGGTCGTGATGGTCAAGTGGATTAAGGCGTCTTGTACATACCAGTTGCGTTGCTTCTGGGAGTATGGGTTCGAGTCACTTCTGGGGTGTGAGTTTTCAGTTGCATATTGTCCTGGGGACCATTCAGGCTTGTTCGCATTTGTGTTCCTCACGTGTGCCCCAAAGAATGAGGTGATTTGGTAAAATGCTATGCCCAAGATTACTATCCGAGTGCCGGCGGTGGGGTGGTTCAAATAGCCTCGGCTATCACCTCATTATGTCCGGACGTGATGGTCAAGTGGATTAAGGCGTCTTGTACATACCAGTTGCGTTGCTTCTGGGAGTATGGGTTCGAGTCACTTCTGGGGTGTGAGTTTTCAGTTGCATATTGTCCTGGGGACCATTCAGGCTTGTTCGCATTTGTGTTCCTCACGTGTGCCCCAAAGAATGAGGTGATTTGGTAAAATGCTATGCCCAAGATTACTATCCGAGTGCCGGCGGTGGGGTGGTTCAAATAGCCTCGGCTATCACCTCATTATGTCCGGTCGTGATGGTCAAGTGGATTAAGGCGTCTTGTACATACCAGTTGCGTTGCTTCTGGGAGTATGGGTTCGAGTCACTTCTGGGGTGTGAGTTTTCAGTTGCATATTGTCCTGGGGACCATTCAGGCTTGTTCGCATTTGTGTTCCTCACGTGTGCCCCAAAGAATGAGGTGATTTGGTAAAATGCTATGCCCAAGATTACTATCCAAGTGCCGGCGGTGGGGTGGTTCAAATAGCCTCGGCTATCACCTCATTATGTCCGGTCGTGATGGTCAAGTGGATTAAGGCGTCTTGTACATACCAGTTGCGTTGCTTCTGGGAGTATGGGTTCGAGTCACTTCTGGGGTGTGAGTTTTCAGTTGCATATTGTCCTGGGGACCATTCAGGCTTGTTCGCATTTGTGTTCCTCACGTGTGCCCCAAAGAATGAGGTGATTTGGTAAAATGCTATGCCCAAGATTACTATCCGAGTGCCGGCGGTGGGGTGGTTCAAATAGCCTCGGCTATCACCTCATTATGTCCGGTCGTGATGGTCAAGTGGATTAAGGCGTCTTGTACATACCAGTTGCGTTTCTTCTGGGAGTATGGGTTCGAGTCACTTCTGGGGTGTGAGTTTTCAGTTGCATATTGTCCTGGGGACCATTCAGGCTTGTTCGCATTTGTGTTCCTCACGTGTGCCCCAAAGAATGAGGTGATTTGGTAAAATGCTATGCCCAAGATTACTATCCGAGTGCCGGCGGTGGGGTGGTTCAAATAGCCTCGGCTATCACCTCATTATGTCCGGTCGTGATGGTCAAGTGGATTAAGGCGTCTTGTACATACCAGTTGCGTTGCTTCTGGGAGTATGGGTTCGAGTCACTTCTGGGGTGTGAGTTTTCAGTTGCATATTGTCCTGAGGACCATTCAGGCTTGTTCGCATTTGTGTTCCTCACGTGTGCCCCAAAGAATGAGGTAATTTGGTAAAATGCTATGCCCAAGATTACTATCCGAGTGCCGGCGGTGGGGTGGTTCAAATAGCCTCGGCTATCACCTCATTATGTCCGGTCGTGATGGTCAAGTGGATTAAGGCGTCTTGTACATACCAGTTGTGTTGCTTCTGGGAGTATGGGTTCGAGTCACTTCTGGGGTGTGAGTTTTCAGTTGCATATTGTCCTGGGGACCATTCAGGCTTGTTCGCATTTGTGTTCCTCACGTGTGCCCCAAAGAATGAGGTGATTTGGTAAAATGCTATGCCCAAGATTACTATCCGAGTGCCGGCGGTGGGGTGGTTCAAATAGCCTCGGCTATCACCTCATTATGTCCGGTCGTGATGGTCAAGTGGATTAAGGCGTCTTGTACATACCAGTTGCGTTGCTTCTGGGAGTATGGGTTCGAGTCACTTCTGGGGTGTGAGTTTTCAGTTGCATATTGTCCTGGGGACCATTCAGGCTTGTTCGCATTTGTGTTCCTCACGTGTGCCCCAAAGAATGAGGTGATTTGGTAAAATGCTATGCCCAAGATTACTATCCGAGTGCCGGCGGTGGGGTGGTTCAAATAGCCTCGGCTATCACCTCATTATGTCCGGTCGTGATGGTCAAGTGGATTAAGGCGTCTTGTACATACCAGTTGCGTTGCTTCTGGGAGTATGGGTTCGAGTCACTTCTGGGGTGTGAGTTTTCAGTTGCATATTGTCCTGGGGACCATTCAGGCTTGTTCGCATTTGTGTTTCTCACGTGTGCCCCAAAGAATGAGGTGATTTGGTAAAATGCTATGCCCAAGATTACTATCCGAGTGCCGGCGGTGGGGTGGTTCAAATAGCCTCGGCTATCACCTCATTATGTCCGGTCGTGATGGTCAAGTGGATTAAGGCGTCTTGTACATACCAGTTGCGTTGCTTCTGGGAGTATGGGTTTGAGTCACTTCTGGGGTGTGAGTTTTCAGTTGCATATTGTCCTGGGGACCATTCAGCCTTGTTCGCATTTGTGTTCCTCACGTGTGCCCCAAAGAATGAGGTGATTTGGTAAAATGCTATGCCCAAGATTACTATCCGAGTGCCGGCGGTGGGGTGGTTCAAATAGCCTCGGCTATCACCTCATTATGTCCGGTCGTGATGGTCAAGTGGATTAAGGCGTCTTGTACATACCAGTTGCGTTGCTTCTGGGAGTATGGGTTCGAGTCACTTCTGGGGTGTGAGTTTTCAGTTGCATATTGTCCTGGGGACCATTCAGGCTTGTTCGCATTTGTGTTCCTCACGTGTGCCCCAAAGAATGAGGTGATTTGGTAAAATGCTATGCCCAAGATTACTATCCGAGTGCCGGCGGTGGGGTGGTTCAAATAGCCTCGGCTATCACCTCATTATGTCCGGTCGTGATGGTCAAGTGGATTAAGGCGTCTTGTACATACCAGTTGCGTTGCTTCTGGGAGTATGGGTTCGAGTCACTTCTGGGGTGTGAGTTTTCAGTTGCATATTGTCCTGGGGACCATTCAGGCTTGTTCGCATTTGTGTTCCTCACGTGTGCCCCAAAGAATGAGGTGATTTGGTAAAATGCTATGCCCAAGATTACTATCCGAGTGCCGGCGGTGGGGTGGTTCAAATAGCCTCGGCTATCACCTCATTATGTCCGGTCGTGATGGTCAAGTGGATTAAGGCGTCTTGTACATACCAGTTGCGTTGCTTCTGGGAGTATGGGTTCGAGTCACTTCTGGGGTGTGAGTTTTCAGTTGCATATTGTCCTGGGGCCATTCAGGCTTGTTCGCATTTGTGTTCCTCACGTGTGCCCCAAAGAATGAGGTGATTTGGTAAAATGCTATGCCCAAGATTACTATCCGAGTGCCGGCGGTGGGGTGGTTCAAATAGCCTCGGCTATCACCTCATTATGTCCGGTCGTGATGGTCAAGTGGATTAAGGCGTCTTGTACATACCAGTTGCGTTGCTTCTGGGAGTATGGGTTCGAGTCACTTCTGGGGTGTGAGTTTTCAGTTGCATATTGTCCTGGGGACCATTCAGGCTTGTTCGCATTTGTGTTCCTCACGTGTGCCCCAAAGAATGAGGTGATTTGGTAAAATGCTATGCCCAAGATTACTATCCGAGTGCCGGCGGTGGGGTGGTTCAAATAGCCTCGGCTATCACCTCATTATGTCCGGTCGTGATGGTCAAGTGGATTAAGGCGTCTTGTACATACCAGTTGCGTTGCTTCTGGGAGTATGGGTTCGAGTCACTTCTGGGGTGTGAGTTTTCAGTTGCATATTGTCCTGAGGACCATTCAGGCTTGTTCGCATTTGTGTTCCTCATGTGTGCCCCAAAGAATGAGGTAATTTGGTAAAATGCTATGCCCAAGATTACTATCCGAGTGCCGGCGGTGGGGTGGTTCAAATAGCCTCGGCTATCACCTCATTATGTCCGGTCGTGATGGTCAAGTGGATTAAGGCGTCTTGTACATACCAGTTGCGTTGCTTCTGGGAGTATGGGTTCGAGTCACTTCTGGGGTGTGAGTTTTCAGTTGCATATTGTCCTGGGGACCATTCAGGCTTGTTCGCATTTGTGTTCCTCACGTGTGCCCCAAAGAATGAGGTGATTTGGTAAAATGCTATGCCCAAGATTACTATCCGAGTGCCGGCGGTGGGGTGGTGCAAATAGCCTCGGCTATCACCTCATTATGTCCGGTCGTGATGGTCAAGTGGATTAAGGCGTCTTGTACATACCAGTTGCGTTGCTTCTGGGAGTATGGGTTCGAGTCACTTCTGGGGTGTGAGTTTTCAGTTGCATATTGTCCTGGGGACCATTCAGGCTTGTTCGCATTTGTGTTCCTCACGTGTGCCCCAAAGAATGAGGTGATTTGGTAAAATGCTATGCCCAAGATTACTATCCGAGTGCCGGCGGTGGGGTGGTTCAAATAGCCTCAGCTATCACCTCATTATGTCCGGTCGTGATGGTCAAGTGGATTAAGGCGTCTTGTACATACCAGTTGCGTTGCTTCTGGGAGTATGGGTTCGAGTCACTTCTGGGGTGTGAGTTTTCAGTTGCATATTGTCCTGGGGACCATTCAGGCTTGTTCGCATTTGTGTTCCTCACGTGTGCCCCAAAGAATGAGGTGATTTGGTAAAATGCTATGCCCAAGATTACTATCCGAGTGCCGGCGGTGGGGTGGTTCAAATAGCCTCGGCTATCACCTCATTATGTCCGGTCGTGATGGTCAAGTGGATTAAGGCGTCTTGTACATACCAGTTGCGTTTCTTCTGGGAGTATGGGTTCGAGTCACTTCTGGGGTGTGAGTTTTCAGTTGCATATTGTCCTGGGGACCATTCAGGCTTGTTCGCATTTGTGTTCCTCACGTGTGCCCCAAAGAATGAGGTGATTTGGTAAAATGCTATGCCCAAGATTACTATCCGAGTGCCGGCGGTGGGGTGGTTCAAATAGCCTCGGCTATCACCTCATTATGTCCGGTCGTGATGGTCAAGTGGATTAAGGCGTCTTGTACATACCAGTTGCGTTGCTTCTGGGAGTATGGGTTCGAGTCACTTCTGGGGTGTGAGTTTTC